>NC_034182.2:40676217-40943717 GCF_002021735.2 Oncorhynchus kisutch
TTTAATATGGTGTTACTCAGTGTCCTAATCTCCTGTTGTATTTAATATGGTGTTACTCATTGTCCTAATCTCCTGTTGTATTTAATATGGTGTTACTCAGTGTCCTAATCTCCTGTTGTGATTAATATGGTGTTACTCAGTGTCCTAATCTCCTGTTGTGATTAATATGGTGTTACTCAGTGTCCTAATCTCCTGTTGTGTTTTATATGGTGTTACTCAGTGTCCTAATCTCCTGTTGTATTTAATATGGTGTTACTCAGTGTCCTAATCTCCTGTTGTATTTAATATGGTGTTACCCAGTGTCCTAATCTCCTGTTGTATTTAATATGGTGTTACTCAGTGTCCTAATCTCCTGTTGTGATTAATATGGTGTTACTCAGTGTCCTAATCTCCTGTTGTATTTAATATGGTGTTACTCAGTGTCCTAATCTCCTGTTGTATTTAATATGGTGTTACCCAGTGTCCTAATCTCCTGTTGTATTTAATATGGTGTTACTCAGTGTCCTAATCTCCTGTTGTATTTAATATGGTGTTACCCAGTGTCCTAATCTCCTGTTGTATTTAATATGGTGTTACTCAGTGTCCTAATCTCCTGTTGTGATTAATATGGTGTTACTCAGTGTCCTAATCTCCTGTTGTATTTAATATGGTGTTACCCAGTGTCCTAATCTCCTGTTGTATTTAATATGGTGTTACTCAGTGTCCTAATCTCCTGTTGTGTTTTATATGGTGTTACTCAGTGTCCTAATCTCCTGTTGTATTTAATATGGTGTTACCCAGTGTCCTAATCTCCTGTTGTGTTTTATATGGTGTTACTCAGTGTCCTAATCTCCTGTTGTGATTAATATGGTGTTACTCAGTGTCCTAATCTCCTGTTGTGATTAATATGGTGTTACTCAGTGTCCTAATCTCCTGTTGTATTTAATATGGTGTTACTCAGTGTCCTAATCTCCTGTTGTATTTAATATGGTGTTACCCAGTGTGCTAATCTCCTGTTGTATTTAATATGGTGTTACCCAGTGTGCTAATCTCCTGTTGTATTTAATATGGTGTTACTCAGTGTCCTAATCTCCTGTTGTATTTAATATGGTGTTACCCAGTGTGCTAATCTCCTGTTGTATTTAATATGGTGTTACTCAGTGTCCTAATCTCCTGTTGTATTTAATATGGTGTTACCCAGTGTGCTAATCTCCTGTTGTATTTAATATGGTGTTACCCAGTGTGCTAATCTCCTGTTGTATTTAATATGGTGTTACCCAGTGTCCTAATCTCCTGTTGTATTTAATATGGTGTTACCCAGTGTGCTAATCTCCTGTTGTATTTAATATGGTGTTACCCAGTGTGCTAATCTCCTGTTGTATTTAATATGGTGTTACCCAGTGTGCTAATCTCCTGTTGTATTTAATATGGTGTTACCCAGTGTGCTAATCTCCTGTTGTATTTAATATGGTGTTACCCAGTGTGCTAATCTCCTGTTGTATTTAATATGGTGTTACTCAGTGTCCTAATCTCCTGTTATATTTAATATGGTGTTACCCAGTGTGCTAATCTCCTGTTGTATTTAATATGGTGTCCAGTCAATGTCCTGATCTCCTGTTGTGTGTTGCTATAGCGACATGTTTTATATGGTGTTACTCTGTGTCCTGATCTCCTGTTGTGTGTTGCTATAGCGACACGTTTTATATGGTGTTACTCTGTGTCCTGATCTCCTGTTGTGTGTTGCTATAGCGACACGTTTTATATTGTGTTACTCTGTGTCCTGATCTCCTGTTGTGTGTTGCTATAGCGACACGTTTTATATGGTGTTACTCTGTGTCCTGATCTCCTGTTGTGTGTTGCTATAGCGACACGTTTTATATGGTGTTACTCTGTGTCCTGATCTCCTGTTGTGTGTTGCTATAGCGACATGTTTTATATGGTGTTACTCTGTGTCCTGATCTCCTGTTGTGTGTTGTATGGTGTTACTCTGTGTCCTGATCTCCTGTTGTGTGTTGCTATAGCGACATGTTTTATATTGTGCACAATCTATTTCCTGTGATTTCTTTAGCGACAGTGACTCATACCGCCATGTGAGGAAACATGGAGGTTGTTAAAAAAAATACTAGGACACCATTCAAATATTACATATTACAAAAAGCCATTTCCTCTGACCTGAAGTCTGTTGTTAAAGTCAATATTCATTATCCTTAATAATAAAGGCTTGCGTCAGATACCCTTTTACGAATAGGTGTAATTACAGTGCATTCAGATGTGTATGATTATGCAGGGTGCCAGACGGCCGGCCGTATTAATGGAGATTTTACTCTGCTTGTCATGTGTCATCAGACTCGATGGGGGGGGGGGGGGGCATTGCAATGCCATATATCAGATACGGCAAGTACAGCTATCAAAAGCGACCTTAAACTTTTAAAAGAAAAGATATTGGAAATGGAATTATGAACTGTCAGAGGAAGTAGTAATTTATGTCCGTTCCCCCTGTGGCCATTCATGGCCTTTGCTGCTGTGGATACTCTAATGTTATAAAATATTACAGCAGGAATTATTTTTTTTTGACATTTAAATGTTATTGCTTCCACCAAAACGTGCCTCTTTCCCTCTCCGTCTTTTAGGGAATGGATGTAAGGAAGTCTCCCATACGGTTGCTGTTAGGGATCCCGGCTACTGTGCCAACTCCCCTCCACATCTTGGCCACATCTTAGTCACACCATAAAACCCATCAATAATTTAGCAGCATATGGAGAGGACGTACTAAATGTTTCTGGCTTCTGTCATGACGATGCCCCGCCCCCCTTCGGACGATGTCACTCTCTTACTTTCTCTTCCTTCTCTTGTTCAGGAAGTGATGTTGTGGTCATCTCCCCGGAGTGTTAGTGTTCCCGCCAGCCATGCTCTGGTTGACTGCTGCTGGGGTTGGGTGACATCGTGAGCCGTACATCAATCTGCTGTGTATCTGATGTAAACCTGGTAGAGGAAACACTGATGTTGAAGTGGTGGAGACTACAAGGAGTAATCAACCACAACACAGGGCCTTAAATGCTGCTCTTACCTCATTGCTGTTCTCATTGGAAATGGTTAGTCTGAAATGAAACCCCTGCACATGCAGGTAACTTAACAAAACTCCAGGAAATAGAAAGCGGGATGGAAATGGACATTATTATTGTAGTTTTACAACACAACATCATGCCATTTAGTATAGCAAGGGTTCTCAAAGTGGGGTCCGCGGAGGTACTGCATATGTATAATTATTTCATTATCTGGCACGGACCCCATATATATATATATATATAAATACTTGTTCTCCCCACTGTATATATATATATATATATATATATATATATATATATATATATATATACATACCTGCAAAATCGGCAGTGTATCAAATACTTGTTCTCCCCACTATATATATATACATGACATAAGTATTTGATCACCTACCAACCAGTAAGAATTCCGGCTCTCACAGACCTGTTAGTTTTTATTTAAGAAGCCCTCCTGTTCTCCACTCATTACCTGTATTAACTGCACCTGTTTGAACTCGTTACCTGTATAAAAGACACCTGTCCACACACTCAATCAAACAGACTCCAACCTCTCCACAATGACCAAGACCAGAGAGCTATGTAAGGACATCAGGGATAAAATTGTAGACCTGCACAAGGCTGGGATGGGCTACAGTACAATAGGTAAGCAACTTGGTGAGAAGGCAACACCTGTTGGCGCAATTATTCGAAAATGGAATAAGTTCAAGATGACGGTCAATCACCCTCGGTCTGGGGCTCCATGCAAGATCTCACCTCGTGGGGCATCAATAGTCATGCAGCGCACGCAAGGTCCCCCTGCTCAAGCCAGCGCATGTCCAGGCCCGTCTGAAGTTTGCCAATGACCATCTGGATTATCCAGAGGAGGAATGGGAGAAGGTCATGTGGTCTGATGAGACAAAAAATAGAGCTTTTTGGTCTAAACTCCACTCACCGTTTTTGGAGGAAGAAGAAGGATGAGTACAACCCCAAGAACACCATCCCAACCGTGAAGCATGGAGGTGGAAACATCATTCTTTGGGGATGCTTTTCTGCAAAGGGGACAGGACGACTGCACCGTATTGAGGGGGAGGATGGATGGGGCCATGTATCGTGAGATCTTGGCCAACAACCTCCTTCCCTCAGTAAGATAGGTCGTGGCTGGGTCTTCCAGCATGACAACAACCCGAAACACACAGCCAGGGCAACTAAGGAGTGGCTCCGTAAGAAGCATCTCAAGTCCTGGAGTGGCCTAGCCAGTCTCCAGACCTGAACCCAATAGAAAATCTTTGGAGGGAGCTGAAAGTCCGTATTGCCCAGGGACAGCCCCGAAACCTGAAGGATCTGGAGAAGGTCTGTATGGAGGAGTGGACCAAAATCCCTGCTGCAGTGTGTACAAACCTGGTCAAGAACTACAGGAAACATTTGATTTCTGTAATTGCAAACAAAGGTTTCTGTACCAAATATTAAGTTCTGCTTTTCTGACGTATCAAATACTTATGTCATGCAATAAAATGCTAATTAATTACTTAAAAATCAATACAATGTGATTTTCTGGATTTTTGTTTTAGATTCCGTCTCTCGCAGTTGAAGTGTACCTATGATAAGTGTACCTATTACAGACCTCTACATGCTTTGTAAGTAGGAAAACCTGAAAAATTGGCAGTGTATCAAATACTTGTTCTCCCCACTGTATATATATATATATACCTTTCAATTAACAGGTGTGCCTTGTTAATAGTTAAATTGTGGAATGTATTTTCTTATTATTGCGTTTGAGCCAATCAGTTGTGTTGTGACAAGGTAGGGGTGGTACACAGAAGATAGCCCTATTTGGTGAAAGACCAAGTCCATATTATGGCAACAACAGCTCGAAAAAGCAAAGAGAAGCGACAGTCCATTATTACTTTAAGATATGAATGTCCGTCAATCCGGACAATTTCAAGAACTTCGAAAGTTTCTTCAAATTGCAGTTGCAAAAACCATCAAGCGCTACGTGTGTGTGTTTTATGAACATTACTAGCAATAACAGATTAAACAAATTTTGGCCAAGGGAGTAACTGTAGAGGGTGTAATACAATACAATACAATGTAATATTAGTAATCATCAGATAATGTTGTTAACCCTGGGTAACGTGCCTGGGAGGCTCACAGGGGGAGAAAAAAAATGAAACACTGTAATTTAATCTTTAAAATGGCAACTTTCTCACTCTGCCTTATGGGAAAATGTGTAGAATTTCAGGATATTTGTTTTAAAGCTAAAACACCAACATCTTTCTGTCTTATGGGAAAATGTGTAGAATTTCAGGATATTTGTTTTAAAGCTAAAACAACAACATCGCTCTGCCTTATGGGAAAATGTGTAGAATTTCAGGATATTTGTTTTAAAGCTAAAACAACATCTCTCTGCCTTGTGGGAAAATGTGTAGAATTTCAGGATATTTGTTTTAAAGCTAAAACAACATCTCTCTGCCTTATGGGAAAATGTGTAGAATTTCAGGATATTTGTTTTAAAGCTAAAACAACAACATTGCTCTGCCTTATAGGAAAATGTGTAGAATTTCAGGATATTTGTTTTAAAGCTAAAACAACATCTCTCTGCCTTATGGGAAAATGTGTAGAATTTCAGGATATTTGTTTTAAAGCTAAAACAACAACATCGCTCTGCCTTATGGGAAAATGTGTAGAATTTCAGGATATTTGTTTTAAAGCTAAAACAACATCTCTCTGCCTTATGGGAAAATGTGTAGAATTTCAGGATATTTGTTTTAAAGCTAAAACAACATCTCTCTGCATTATGGGAAAATGTGTAGAATTTCAGGAAATTTGTTTTAAAGCTAAAACAACATCTCTCTGCCTTATAGGAAAATGTGTAGAATTTCAGGATATTTGTTTTAAAGCTAAAACAACATCTCTCTGCCTTATGGGAAAATGTGTAGAATTTCAGGATATTTGTTTTAAAGCTAAAACAACAACATCGCTCTGCCTTATGGGAAAATGTGTAGAATTTCAGGATATTTGTTTTAAAGCTAAAACAACATCTCTCTGCCTTATGGGAAAATGTGTAGAATTTCAGGATATTTGTTTTAAAGCTAAAACAACAACATCTCTCTGCATTATGGGAAAATGTGTAGAATTTCAGGAAATTAGCTTGAAACGTGATAAACATTTTCTCCATTGCCAAGAGGCAGGCTTTTAAAATGTTCCTTGCCAGGGCCCGAGACTTGGTTCATCCGGCCATGCACTGCTGAAGTCATAGTAAAACTCCTTGTATGCTATTTTCTCCATTGCCAAGAGGCAGGCTTTTAAAATGTTCCTTGCCAGGGCCCGAGACTTGGTTCATCCGGCCATGCACTGCTGAAGTCATAGTAAAACTCCTTGTATGCTATTTTCTCCATTGCCAAGAGGCAGGCTTTTAAAATGTTCCTTGCCAGGGCCCGAGACTTGGTTCATCCGGCCATGCACTGCTGAAGTCATAGTAAAACTCCTTGTATGCTATTTTCTCCATTGCCAAGAGGCAGGCTTTTAAAATGTTCCTTGCCAGGGCCCGAGACTTGGTTCATCCGGCCATGCACTACTGAAGTCATAGTAAAACTCCTTGTACGCTATTTCTTTTATCTCACTCTAGTTGTGTTCTGATTATGAGATAAGGTCTCTGATGAATTTGCTATCACAAAAGGAATCCCCAGCCCCAGAAAGAAGCCCTGTTGTATAGTACCAAGGTTGAAGGTTTGAGAAGCCCTGTCGTTTAGTACCAAAGTTGAAGAATTGAGAAGCCCTGTCGTTTAGTACCAAATATGAAGATTTGAGAAGCCCTGTCGTGTAGTACCAAAGTTAAGGTACAGTTTAATGTGTTTTCCAACGTGACAAAATGAGGCAAAAGACACTGAAAAATTACATTCGGCCAAAACGCAGCGCATCTGGCGAAATCGCAAGTGGGTTAGCTTCGTTAAGGTTAGGGTTAAGGTTATGTTGAGTCAGACTACTTCAAGTTCGGGTTAAGGTTAGGGTTAAGGTTATGTTGAGTCAGACTACTTCAAGTTCGGGTTAAGGTTAGGGTTAAGGTTATGTTGAGTCTGACTAGTTAAAGTTCGGGTTAAGGTTAGGGTTAAGGTTATGTTGAGTCAGGCTAGTTAAAGTTCGGGTTAAGGTTAGGGTTAAGGTTATGTTGAGTCAGACTAGTTAAAGTTCGGGTTAAGGTTAGGGTTAATTAAAACTGTTAAAAGCTATAATGGCTGCGAAGCACATTTTGGCAGGGATACAGTTATGTATCTCGACTATATGTATCTCAACATGTGGTTTTCGTATGTCCTATGAAGAGGCTGTCCTATGAAGAGGATGTCCTATGAAGAGGATGTCCTATGAAGAGGATGTCCTATGAAGAAGATGTCCTATGAAGAGGATGCCCTATGAAGAGGATGTCCTATGAAGAGGATGTCCTATGAAGAGGATGCCCTATGAAGAGGATGTCCTATGAAGAGGATGTCCTATGAAGAGGATGCCCTATGAAGAGGATGTCCTATGAAGAGGATGTCCTATGAAGAGGATGCCCTATGAAGAGGATGTCCTTTGAAGAGGATGCCCTATGAAGAGGATGTCCTATGAAGAGGATGGCCTATGAAGAGGATGTCCTATGAAGAGGATGTCCAATGACGAGGATGCCCTAGAAGAGGATGTCCTATGAAGAGGATGTCCTATGAAGAGGATGGCCTATGAAGAGGATGCCCAATGAAGAGGCTGCCCTATGAAGAGGATGCCCTATGAAAAGGATGCCCTATGAAGAGGATGTCCTATGAAGAGGATGGCCTATGAAGAGGATGCCCAATGAAGAGGCTGCCCTATGAAGAGGCTGCCCTATGAAGAGGATGCCCTATGAAGAGGATGCCCTATGAAGAGGATCCCTATGAAGAGGATGCCCTATGAAGAGGATGCCCTATTAAGAGGATGCCCTATGAAGAGAAACCCTATGAAGAGGATGCCCAATGAAGAGGATACACTATGAAGAGAATGCCCTATGAAGAGGATACCCTATAAAGGGGATACCCTGTGACGAGAATGCCCTATGAAGAGGAAACATTATCATCAAATCAAATCAAATGTATTTATATAGCCCTTACATCAGCTGATATCTCAAAGTGCTGTACAGAAACCCAGCCTAAAACCCCAAACAGCAAGCAATGCAGGTGAAGAGGCACGGTGGCTTGGCCAAAACCTAGGAAGAAACCTAGAGAGGAACCAGGCTATGAGGGGTGGCCAGTCCTCTTCTGGCTGTGCCGGGTGGAGATTATAACAGAACATGGCCAAGCTGTTCAAATGTTCATAAATGACCAGCATGGTCAAATAATAATAATCACAGTTAGTTGTCGAGGATGCAACAAGTTAGCACCTCGGGAGTAAATGTCAGTTGTCTTTTCATAGCCGATCATTAAGAGTATCTCTACCGCTCATGCTGTCTCTAGAGAGTTGAAAACAGCAGGTCTGTTACAGGTAGCACGTCCAGGGAACAGGTCGGGGTTCCATAGCCGCAGGCAGAACAGTTGAAACTGGAGCAGCAGCACGGCCAGGTGGACTGGGGACAGCAAGGAGTCATCAAGACAGGTAATCCTGAGGCATGGTCCTAGGGCTCAGGTCCTCCGAGAGTGAGAAAGAAAGAAAGAGAGAAAGAGAGAATTAGAGAGAGCATACTTAAATTCACACAGGACACCGGATAAGACAGGAGAAGTACTCCAGATATAACAGACTGACCATAGCCCACAGACACATAAACTACTGCAGCATAAATACTGGAGGCCGAGACAGGAGGGGTCAGGAGACACTGTGGACAGGGCCAAACAGGCAGGATATAACCCCACCCACTTTGCCAAAGCACAGCCCCCACACCACTAGAGGGATATCTTCAACCGCCAACTTACCATCCTGAGACAAGGCCGAGTATAGCCCACAAAGATCTCCGCCACGGCACAGCCTAAGGGGGGGCGCCAACCCAGACAAGAAGATCACGTCAGTGACTCAACCCACTCAAGTGACGCACCCGTCCTAGGGACGGCATGGAAGAGCACCAGTAAGCCAGTGACTCAGACCCTATAATAGGGTTAGAGGCAGAGAATCCCAGTGGAGAGAGGGGAAACAGCCTTCACATTCCTGGACTACACTCAGTCATATGACCCACTGAAGAGATGAGTCTTCAGTAAAGACTTAAAGGTTGAGACCAAGTCTGCCTCTCTCACATGGGTAGGCAGACCATTCCATAAAAATTGAGCTCTATAGGAGAAAGCCCTGCCTCCAGCTGTTTGCTTAGAAATTCTAGGGACAATTAGGAGGCCTGCGTCTTGTGACTGTAGCGTACGTGTAGGTATGTACGACAGGGCCAAATCGGAAAGATAGGTAGGAGCAAGCCCATGTAATGCTTTGTAGGTTAGTAGTAAAACCTTGAAATCAACCCTTGCCTTGACAGGAAGCCAGTGTGGGGGGGATAGCACTGGAGTGATATGATCAAATATTTTGCTTCCAGTCACGATTCTAGCAGCTGTATTTAGCACTAACTGAAGTTTATTTGGTGCTTTATCCGGGTAGCCGGAAAGTAGAGCTTTGCAGTCGTCTAACCTAGAAGTGACAAAAGCATGGATACATTTTTCTGCATCATTTATGGACAGAAAGTTTCTGATTTTTGCAATGTTATGTAGATGGAAAAAAGCTGTCCTTGAAGCAGTCGTGATATGTTCATCAAAAGAGAGATCAGGGTCCAGAGTAACGCCGAGGTCCTTCACAATTTTGTTTGAGACGACTGTACAACCATCAAGATTAATTGTCAGATTCAACAGAAGATCTCTTTGTTTTTTTGGGACCTAGAACAAGCATCTCTGTTTTGTCCGAGTTTAAAAGTAGAACGTTTGCAGCCATCCACTTCCTTATGTCTGAAACACATGCTTCTAGTGAGGGCAATTTTGGGGCTTCACCATGTTTCATTGAAATGTACAGCTGTGTGTCATCCGCATAGCAGTGAAAGTTAACATTATGTTTTCGAATGACATCCCCAAGAGGTAAAATATATAGTGAAAACAATAGTGGTCCTAAAACGGAACCTTGAGGAACACCGGAATTTACAGTTGATTTGTCAGAGGACACAGAGACAAACTGATATCTTTCCGACAGATAAGATCTAAACCAGGCCAGAACTTGTCTGTGTAGACCAATTTGGGTTTCCAATCTCTCCAAAAGAATGTGGTGATCGATGGTATCAAAAGAAGCACTAAGGTCTAGGAGCATGACGACAGATGCAGAGCCTCGGTCTGACGCCATTAAAAGGTAATTTACCACCTTCACAAGTGCAGTCTCAGTGCTATGATGGGGTCTAAAACCAGACCGAAGCATTTCGTATACATTGTTTGTCTTCAGGAAGGCAGTGAGTTGCTGCGCAACAGCTTTTTCTAAAAAGTTTGAGAGGAATGGAAGATTCGATATAGGCCGATAGTTTTCTATATTTTTGGAGTCATGGTTTGTCTTTTTCAAGAGAGGCTTTATTACTGCCACTTTTATGTGAGTTTGGTACACATCCGGTGGATAGAGAGCCGTTTATTATGTTCAACATAGGAGGGCCAGGCACAGGAAGCAGCTCTTTCAGTAGTTTAGTTGGAATAGGGTTCAGTATGCAGCTTGAAGGTTTAGAGGCCAAGATTATTTTCATCATTGTGTCAAGAGATATAGTACTAAAACACTTGAGTGTCTCTCTTGATCCTAGGTCCTGGCAGAGTTGTGCAGACTCAGGGCAACTGAGCATTGGAGGAATACGCAGATTTAAAGAGGAGTCCGTAATTTGCTTTCTAATGATTATGATCTTTTCCTCAAAGAAGTTCATGAATTTATTACTGCTGAAGTGAAAGCCATCCTGTCTTGGGGAATGCTGCTTTTTAGTTAGCTTTGCGACAGTATCAAAAAGAAATGTAGGATTGTTCATATTTTCCTCAATTAAGTTGTAAGAATAGGATGATCAAGCAGCAGTGAGGGCTCTTCGATACTGCACGGTACTGTCTTTCCAAGCTAGTCGGAAGACTTCCAGTTTGGTGTGGCTCCATTTCCGTTCCAATTTTCTGGAAGCTTGCTTCAGAGCTCAGGTATTTTCTGTATACCAGAGAGCTAGTTTCTTATGACAAATGTTTTTAGTTTTTAGAGGTGCAACTGCATCTAGGGTATTGCGCAAGGTTAAATTGAGTTCCTCAGTTAGGTGGTTAACTGACTTTTGTCCTCTGATGTCCTTGGGTAGGCAGAGGGAGTCTGGAAGGGCATCAAGGAATCTTTGGGTTGTCTGAGAATTTATAGCACGACTTTTGACGCTCCTTGGTTGGGGTCTGAGCAGATTATTTGTTGCGATTGCAAAGTAATAAAATGGTGACCGATAGTCCAGGATTATGAGGAAAAACATTAAGATCCGCAACATTTATTCCATGGGACAAAACTAGGTCCATAGAATGACTGTGACAGTGAGTAGGTCCAGAGACATGTTGGACAAAACCAACTGAGTCGAAAGCCTCCGAAAGCCTTTTGGAGTGGGTCTGTGGACTTTTCCATGTGAATATTAAAATCACCAAAAATTTGAATATTATCTGCTATGACTACAAGTTCCGATAGGAATTCAGGGAACTCAGTGAGGAACACTGTATATGGCCCAGGAGGCCTGTAAACAGTAGCTATAAAAGGTGATTGAGTAGGCTGCATAGATTTCATGACTACAAGCTCAAAAGACGAAAACATCGGGGGGTTTTGTAATTTGAAATTTCCTATCGTAAATGTTAGCAACACCTCCGCCTTTGCGGGATGCACGTTGGATATGGTCACTAGTGTAACCAGGAGGTGAGGCCTCATTTAACACAGTAAATTCATCAGGCTTAAGCCATGTTTCAGTCAGGCCAATCACATCAAGATTATGATCAGTGATTAGTTCATTGACTATAACTGCCTTTGAAGTGAGGGATCTAACCATTAAGTAGCCCCATTTTGAGATGTGAGTTATCACGATCTCTTTCGATAATGGCAGGAATTGAGGAGGTCTTTATTCTAGTGAGATTGCTAAGGCGAACACCGGCATGCTTAGTTTTGCCCAACCTAGGTCGAGGCACAGACACGGTCTCAATGGGGATAGCTGAGCTGACTACACTGACTGTGCAAGTGGCAGACTCCACTAAGCTGTCAGGCTGGCTAGCCTGCTGCCTGGCCTGCACCCTATTTAATTGTGGAGCTAGAGGAGTTAGAGCCCTGTCTATGTTGGTAGATAAGATGAGAGCACCCCTCCAGCTAGGATGATGTCCTTCACTCCTCAACAGGCAAGGCTTAGTCCTGTTTGTGGGTGAGTTCCAGAAAGAGGGCCAATTATCTACAAATTCTATCTTTTGGAAGAGGATGCCCTATGAAGAGGATGCCCTATGAAGAGGATGCCCTATGTAGAGGATGCTCTATGAAGTGGATGCCCTATGAAGAGAATACCCTATGAAGAGGATGCCCTATGAAGAGGATGTCCTATGAAGAGGATGCCCTATGATGAGGAAACACTATGAAGAGGATGCCCTATGAAGAGGAAACACTATGAAGAGGATGCCCTATGATGAGGAAACACTATGAAGAGGATGCCCTATGAAGACGATACCCTATGAAGAAAAGGTAATTATTTCTTGCCCTGTGCAAATAACAGTATGAAACTGAAAGATTCATTCTGCCGAATAGGCTAGCAAGATGCAAGTAAATGCTATTAGTGAGGGCATCAGTCAACATTGAGTAATACAATGTTGTGTCGAGACATAACTTTTGGTTATCTTTGTGTTCAGTCAGACAATGATTTTATTTCGTAGTGTTATACATTTTTGGTAGGTCAAAAACTGTTGCGCCCTCAGCGCTCATGCTCTGGTGATTGGCCCTGTGAGCATACAGATTCTGAGACAGAGACACAGTAGCTACCATTGGTCAATGAGTTACGGTCCAGGTTAAATTAAGTATTCACAATGCAATAACGTTATAAAATATGTTCTGCAGTTTCTCAAAACCTATATATGTAAAGTCAAAAGAGAAAGAAGAACTTCTGCCTTGACTCCCTCTCTCCTGACCCATTCAAAGAGGAGGCCATTTTGTCGCGGTTGGTGTCTGCCAAACGCTTGTATGTATTCTCCAAACTTTCTCTCAGAGCTGTGACACCGATGGTCCTTTTTGTCAGAGCTGTGACACGGGTGGTCCTTGCATGTTCGGCGGAGCATAAAATGTCATAGTTACAGACTCAGTACCTGCCGTTTGACAGCATCTGGCACCTTCTTCACAGTTTATGACAGCGGCATTCACGCCACCGATGGGCTGGTTTTATCACCACGCATACAGATTCGTCACTCTGTGCTTCCATGGATCCCAACAGGAAAACTGTCAGATTTCGACTGCCTGTTAGATTCAACAATAGCAGAAGTCCAACAACACACAGACTATCACAACAAGCCTTTCATTAAATACACAAACGTACTCTTAAGTACTCGTTACGTATCTTTGTGTTTAGAACTCTTTTGGAAACGGAGAATCGTAGATACACTAGAACTGATAATAGGAGGGTAGAGCCGACTGTCTTCTTTCATTCTCCGTTTTTCACAACACTACTTGCTTTCTAGACTTCCGCATGCTGGGGGGCTGCATCTCCAAGCTCAGACACACACACACTGGAGATACATTCACCAGAAGCTGCTGCTACTGGTTTCTGTGGGATGGGCTGTTACTCAGTGGGAACCATCGTGTTTTTTCCCCCTCTTCTCAGAATCAGAATCCCCAAATACATTTGCATGTACAGGAATTTGACTCACTGAAATGGTTCAGCCACAATAAACAGGATATACAGACAGATGATAAACAGGATATACAGACAGATGATAAACAGGATATACAGACAGATGATAAACAGGATATACAGACAGATGATAAACAGGATATACAGACAGATTATAAACAGGATATACAGACAGATGATAAATAGGATGTACAGACAGATGATAAACAGGATGTACAGACAGATGATAAACAGGATGTACAGACAGATGATAAACAGGATATACAGACAGATGATAAACAGGATATACAGACAGATGATAAACAGGATATACAGACAGATGATAAACAGGATATACAGACAGATGATAAACAGGATGTGCAGACAGATGATAAACAGGATCTACAGACAGATGATAAACAGGATGTACAGACAGATGATAAACAGGATGTACAGATGATAAACAGGATATACAGACAGATGATAAACAGGATGTACAGACAGATGATAAACAGGATATACAGACAGATGATAAACAGGATATACAGACAAATGATAAACAGGATATACAGACAGATGATAAACAGGATGTACAGACAGATGATAAACAGGATATACAGACAGATGATAAACAGGATATACAGACAAATGATAAACAGGATATACAGACAGATGATAAACAGGATATACAGACAGATGACAAACAGGATATACAGACAGATGATAAACAGGATGTACAGACAGACAATAAACAGGATATACAGACAACATAATTAACACAGAATGAACACAAATCCACATGCAGTGTGCACACTGTGAATGCTGTAGCTGAGAACTACCGGCCACACTATACATACTAAGCTACATTATAAATCCTGCTCCTCGCTCAAAGCTTTGTTTTAGTGGTATCACTGGGTGGAACTGAGCTCGAGAAAGCTTATCAGTGGGAGCTCGGGAGAAGAGCCCTCTCTCTCTCTCTCTCTCTCTCTCCATGTCCTCTCTCCTTCCCCTCTTTCTCACTATCTTCACGTTTTCTTCCTCTCTCTTCCTCCAGTGCCTGTGTCTGTGTCATCCTTCTCTTCTAATGAGAGGCAGGGAGCTGAACGGCAGGCCCCGGAGTTTGACAGTGCTTCCTGTTATGTCTGTGCCTCTCTCTCTGGGCTCCGAAGCTGTCAGTTCCTGGCAGTTTCATTCTAAACCACTCCCTCATGTAGTCTGGCAGCGTCCTCGAAGGCTGTTACAGTGAGATGTAGAGTCAGGCAGCGTCTTCGAAGGCTGTTACAGTGAGATGTAGAGTCAGGCAGCGTCCTCGAAGGCTGTTACAGTGAGATGTAGAGTCAGGCAGCGTCCTCGAAGGCTGTTACAGTGAGATGTAGAGTCAGGCAGCGTCCTCGAAGGCTGTTACAGTGAGATGTAGAGTCAGGCAGCGTCTTCGAAGGCTGTTACAGTGAGATGTAGTCAGGCAGCGTCCTCGAAGGCTGTTACAGTGAGATGTAGAGTCAGGCAGCGTCCTCGAAGGCTGTTACAGTGAGATGTAGAGTCAGGCAGCGTCTTCGAAGGCTGTTATAGTGAGATGTAGAGTCAGGCAGCGTCCTCGAAGGCTGTTACAGTGAGATGTAGAGTCAGGCAGCGTCCTCGAAGGCTGTTACAGTGAGATGTAGAGTCAGGCAGCGTCTTCGAAGGCTGTTACAGTGAGATGTAGTCAGGCAGCGTCCTCGAAGGCTGTTACAGTGAGATGTAGAGTCAGGCAGCGTCCTCGAAGGCTGTTACAGTGAGATGTAGAGTCAGGCAGCATCTTCGAAGGCTGTTACAGTGAGATGTAGAGTCAGGCAGCGTCCTCGAAGGCTGTTTCTGTTGGTATGGTTGAATCAGAATACTTGTTG
Source organism: Oncorhynchus kisutch (assembly GCF_002021735.2). Classification (NCBI taxonomy): domain Eukaryota; kingdom Metazoa; phylum Chordata; class Actinopteri; order Salmoniformes; family Salmonidae; genus Oncorhynchus; species Oncorhynchus kisutch. The sequence continues at coordinate 40,691,907 of NC_034182.2, forward strand.
TGCCATTTCGGTTGGTATGGTTTAAGTAAGTGAATAAATACATACAAGAACAGGTAATAAATTAAAGAATCAGTTTGAAAAGTGGAACAGGCAGGATGGAGGACATCATCGCGACTGTCTAGTTTTTTCTCTCTCATTCCCTTCATCCCTCCCATTTTTCCTGCTTGAAGATGTTGAGTGCATTCATTTCATGCGCCTTCAGCTGTGCTTTTCTTTAGTATGGCACTATTTCTCTGAGATAGTCAAGAAGCTGAGAGAGAGAGAGAGAGAGAGAGAGAGAGAGAGAGAGAGAGAGAGAGAGAGAGAGAGAGAGAGTGAGTGGAGGGGGGGGGGGGGGGGGGGCGTTCTGGAGCACTCAGTACTCTGCACATACCTGTCAAGTGGATCAGCACAAGTGGACCTTACTGATTTAACTCTATGGAGTCTTTTTGTTCTGGACAAAAATGGAAAAGGTTTTAGTCAGGTATGAGCCTGCATGTCACAGGAGAGGGGACTGCAGATACAGTACCAGTCAAAGGTTTGGACACACCGACTCATTCAAGGGTTTTTCTTTATTTTTTAAACTATTTTCTACATTGTAGAATAATAGTGAAGACATCAAAACAATGAAATTACACATATGGAATCATGTAGTAACCATAAAAGTGTTCAACGAATTTAAAAAATATTTGAGATTTGAGATTCTTCAATGATGACAGCTTTGCACACTCTCGGTATTCTCTCAACCAGCTTCATGAGGTAGTCACCTGGAATGTATTTCAATTAACCTTGTTAAAAGTTAATTTGTGGAATTTCTTTCCTTCTTAATTCGTTAAATAAGCAAAGAGAAACGACAGACCATCATTACTTTAAGACATGAAAATTTCAAGAACTTTAAAAGTTTTGTCAAGTGCAGTCGCAAAAACCATCAGGCGTTATGATGAAGCTGGCTCTTATGGGTATAGCCACAGGAAAGGAAGACCCCGAGTTACCTCTGCTGCAGAAGATAAGTTCATTAGAGTTACCAGCCTCAGATTGCAGCGCGAATAAATTCTTCACTGAGTTCATGTAACAACACATCTCAATATCAACTGTTCAGAGGAGACTGAATCATGTCTTCATGGTCGAATTGCTGCAAAGAACCCACTACTAAAGGACACCAATAAGAAGAAGAGACTTGCTTGGACCATTGGAAATCTGTCCTTTGGTCTGATGAGTCCAAATTTGAGATGTTTGGTTCCAACCACCGTGTCTTTGTGACAGCATTCTGCAGCGATACGCCATCCCTTCTGGTTTGTGCTTAGTGGGACTATCATTTGTTTTTCAATGGGACAATGACAAAACACACCTCTAGGCTGTGTAAGGGCTATTTGACCAAGAAGGAGAGCGATGGAGTGCTGCATCAGATGACCTGGCTTCAACAATCACCCAATCTCAACCCAATTGAGATGGTTTGGGATGAGTTGGAATGCAGAGTGAAGGGAAGAATGTGGGAAAAGCATTCCAGGTGAAGCTGGTTGAGAGAATGAGAGAGTGTGCAAAGCTGTCATCAAGGCAAAGTGTGGCTACTTTGAAGAATCTCAAATATAAAATATATTTGTATTTGTTTAACATTTTTTGGTTATTACATGATTCCATATGTGTTATTTCATAGTGTTGATGTCTTCACTATTATTCTACAATGTAGAAAATAGTAAAAATAAAGAAAAACCTTTGAATGTAGGCATGTCCAAACTTTTGACTGGTACTGTCAAAAGTGCTGTGTGCTTGTACCAGCCTCAGTTCCTGTTGTCAAGCCACATACAGCAAAGTTGTGAGGTTGGAATAGAAATGTGTCTTCTGCCTTTAACCAAACACCTCAAAACACACACACACCAAAGGACATAGGTTCAGCTGTGTTGTAGGCTATCTAACCTGGATAAAATCAAATCAAAGCAAATCAAAGCAAATTTTATTTGTCACATACACATGGTTAGCAGATGTTAATGTGAGTGTAGCGAAATGCTTGTGCTTCTAGTTCCGACAATGCAGTAATAACCAACAAGTAATCTAGCTAACATTTCCAAAACTACTACCTTATAGCCAAAACTACTACCTTATAGGATGGAGAGCAATGTAAGGGTTAAGTGCCTTGCTCATGGGCTCAACAGCAGTGGTTCATCCTGGGATCAGTGAGATGATCTGTCCTCCAGCTGCCAGTTCATTTCCCTTTTTTCTTTTTTTAAATCGTCCGACCCTTCTGCCTGCTGACTCCGCCTCTATATCCTCCAGGCTACCTGTCCTGTGTGTTTCATTTAACATGGCATGCAAGCTGTGTGGTTTTCACACTTTAGGACCAATGGAATGGTGCCAAAAGTGCAAACTACACCGACCGGATGAGCCGAATCAGCTGAAATAAATAACATCGCTTTTCCATCTTCCATGCATGTTGGTATTGAAAAGAACCACAAGCTTTTAACTGAACTTAGTCTCGCTATAGCCTCACTCCCTCTGTCTCTTTAGAGAATTAAAGATTAATTGGCAATTTCCCCTCGTTTTCAGCATTGATTAATTACTCTATGCCTCATTGGTGAATGGCAAAGATTAATGCTGTGAGATTTTCCCCTTTAGTAGATTATTATTGATTTTAATGTTCTCAAAAAAGCCTGTCTTCTCCTCTTCCCAGGAGGCCTTAGTTCTCCCAGTTACAGTAGTGGATTACTCAAAGGCTTTTTTTACGACCAGGAATTATACATTCTGTTTTGTGAGAGTTATAGTAAGGCTGCCTATAATAAACATGTAATTAATTGAGCAACAAAAGGTTGAGGTGCACAAACTGGTTACCAATGGCAACAGAAGAGCAATCGCTGTATTACCCAAATCGTCTTCTATATTTAGGCCAGTCATCGACAACACTTAATCATGTAACGCAGGCCATTTTGTGTTTTTTAATCATTTTCTTTCAGTCCTAGGTCCCTATTGTCTAGTAGTAGGTGGCAGGAGTTCTACTCTCTCTCTCTGCGATGTGAAAAAACACTTCTTGAAGACATTCTTGTACCAAATGAGGCGCCATCTTTTCACCATTTTGCTCTGTGGTATTTCACAGCATTATATTAAAATACGGTAACATTAATAGGATAGTGGAAGTCTACACATTGTAACTGTCACAGTGAACATCCAAACAATAGACAAGACTGACAAGACAGATTTCTCTGTGAGAGGCTGCAGGGTATTAATGACAATTCCAACAGGAAGTATGGTTCCAAACACAATATTAGGCCTATTGTGAGCTGCCTAAACTGGCCAGTATTAGCAGTATTCTCAGGGAATCTCATGGAAGCGAATTTGAAATGAAGGTTTTGCTCTGATGAAGTTAGTGTCGGGGGAAAAAGGCACTACAGTGAGCTTCAAAAGGCATTGGGGACAGTGACTCGTTTTTCGTTTTGTTTTGTTTTGGCTCCTTACTCCAGTAAGGCAAATTCACTAATACACACAGCTTTTGCTAATTTGCCATAGTTAATTGTTTCTTTCAAGCATTTGAATACATTTCTTAATTTCCTGCACTAATGTGTCACATTTCCTTTTGTCTTAGTATGCCTCTATTTCGTGAGAAAGAAGAAAAAAACTTTTCCTTGACAGAATAATTATTCTCCTCTTTGATTGTGCATTTTTGGCAGTTCATACTGCTGATTTCTGGGGGGTCTGTACAACCAGAGCTGTTGAATGTTTTTGTGCTTGCCAGTTAGCTAGCAGTTCTCAGATGTTAGCAGCCAATGGCTAGCAGTTCTCAGATGTTAGCAGCCAATGGCTAGCAGTTCTCAGATGTTAGCAGCCAATGGCTAGCAGTTCTCAGATGTTCGCAGCCAATGGCTAGCAGTTCTCAGATGTTAGCAGCCAATGGCTAGCAGTTCTCAGATGTTAGCAGCCAATGGCTAGCAGTTCTCAGATGTTAGCAGCCAATGGCTAGCAGTTCTCAGATGTTAGCAGCCAATGGCTAGCAGTTCTCAGATGTTAGCAGCCAATGGCTAGCAGTTTCTTACTGTCGATAAAAACAGATGATTTCCATTAAAAAAATTAAGTCATTACTGAATTATTTACTGTTACTCATAAATCATTAAACCTTGTAAACAATTCATGGTAACATCCTAAACAATGCATTTAGACCCAGCAATTATTTGAAACAGGCGATTATTTGCTGGAATGGCCGGCATTGCCTGGCTATTAAAATGGGCAAGTGGCTATTTAAGAGTCCGCATGTAATTGAAGATTTACGGTAGCTCCACATGTGAAACGACTCAAATGTCTCAGGCTTACTTTTCAGTTCTCTCCAGATTTTGCTCAAAACAAAAGTTACACCTCTGAACTGGCTTACCTCTGTGGGTGTTTGTTTCCGTGTGAGTGTTTGTTGCCACACGGTACTGTTTCGGTTTTCGTTCATGTTCACTGTTTTGTATGGTTTCATAGTGTTCAGTTTATATCTTAAAATAAACGTTATGGACACTTACCACGCTGCGCATTGGTCCTCCGATCCTTCTCGCTACTCCTCTTCAGAAGAGGAGGAGGGATGCCGTTACACATAATGACAAAATAAAAACAGCTTTTTAGAAATGTTTGCAGATGTATTAAAAATAAAACACAGAAATACCTTATTTACATAAGTATTCAGACCCTCTGATATGAGACTCGAAATTGAGCTCAGGTACATTCTGTTTCCATTGATCATCCTTTAAATGTTTCTACAACTTGATTGGAGTCCACCTGTGGTAAATTAAATTGATTGGACATGATTTGGAAAGTGACACACCTGTCTATATAAGGTCCCATAGTTGACAGTGCGTGTCAGTTAAAACCAAGCCATGAGGTCGACGGAATTGTACATAGAGCTCCGAGACAGGATTGTGTCTGGGGAAGGGTACCAAAAACTGTCTGCAGCATTGAAGGTCCCCAAGAACACAGTGGCCTCCATCATTCTTCAATGAAAGAAGTTTGGAACCACCAATACTCTTTCTAGAGCTGGCCGTCTGGCCAAACTGAGCAATCGGGGGAGAAGGGCCTTGGTCAGGGAGGTGACCAAGAACCCAATGGTCACTCTGACAGAGCTCCAGAGTTCCTCTGTGGAGATGTGAGAATCTTCCAGAAGGACAACCATCTCTGCAGCACTACAGCACTAGTGGCGACACGGAAGCCATTCCTCAGTAAGGCACATGACAGCCTGCTTGGAGTTTGTGAAAAGGCACCTAAAGACTCTCAGAACATGAGAAACAAGATTATATGGTCTGATGAAACCAAGATTGAACGCTTTGGCCTGAATGCCAAGCGTCACATCTGTGGGGAATCTGGCACCATCCCTACGGTGAAACATGGTGGTGGCAACATCATGATGTGGGGATGTTTTTCAGCTGCAGGGAGACTAGTCAGGATCAAAGGGAAAAATGAACAGAGAGATCTTTGACAAAACCTAGTCCATAGTGCCCCACACCTCAACAGGACAACGACACCAAGCACACAGCCTAGACAACCCAGGAGTGGCTTCGGGACAAGTTTCTGAATGTCCGTGAGTGGCCCAGCTAGAGCCTGGACTTGAACCCGATCGAACATCTCTGGAGAGACCAGAAAATAGCTGTGCAGCGACACTCCCCATCCAACCTGACAGAGCTTGAGAAGATCTGCAGAGAAGATTGGAAGAAACACCCAAATGCTGGTGTGCCGAGCTTGTATCGTCATACCCAAGAAGACTCAAGGCTGTAATCGCTGCCAAAGGTGCTTCAACAAAGTAAAGAGTCTGAAAATGTATGTAAATGTCATATTTCAGCTTTTTATTTTTAATAACTTTGATAAAATGTCTAAAACCTGTTTTTGTTTTGTCATTATGGGGTATTGTGTGTAGATTGATGAGGATAAAATCTATTTTATACATTTTAGAATAAGCCTGAAACTAAATGTGGAAAAGGTCAAGGCGTTTGAATACTTTCCCGTGTGTGTGTGTGTGTGTGTGTGTGTGTGTGTGTGTGTGTGTGTGTGTGTGTGTGTGTGTGTGTGTGTGTGTGTGTGTGTGTGTCAACGTAGTATGTGTTAGAGTGTGGTTAAAGTCCAGTGAGTATACATCGAGCCTGTGCAAGAGAGTCCGTGCAAAAAATTATAACAAATACGATTAAAATACAATTCTCCAATTTCCAGTTGGGTGGCCCAGACAGCCTCCACACCCTAGCCATCCTCACGTACTATGTGCACCCTTAGATTGTAGTAGTGCATAGCGCCCGTACACAAGACCACAACAACTGGAGAAACGATCTGCCTTAGGCCCTTAATAAATGAAATACATTGACCATTCATTGGGTTGGGATGGATTGTCTAATTCAGTGGTCACCAACATTATCTGAGTCAATATCCCTTTTTGAGTAAAAAATGTCATCTACCATTCAGATTTTTATTTATTTTTTACCATGACTAAAAAACATAGCCCAAGCCTATGCAACAATGAAAACAGTACTATAGCAATGAGGTTTGTGCAGTAGGCTATAGGCCCAATACATTATCATTGTGTAACGTGCAAGGTTCTATAGTTTCTTGATGTGTTGGGGCTGTAGGCTCCACCCTGATCACTCCCTAGGCCTAGACACACCCACTTCCTGCTTTGAGTGGCTATAGGAAGTGGGTGTGTCAAGTCCAGGATGAATTTTGACAGGAGAAAGGTGGGAGAATAAAGATTTTGTTGCCCGGGAAACTTCTGTTAGTTGGAAGAACCTAGTTTTCTTGTGATGCTGGACAGGTGAGACTTGTCACATACATGTATTGGAGAATTAAGAATTTTTTTTTTTTCCTTTCTGTGGATTGTCTGACAAGTTTTTGAAAGGCTATTTCCACAGGCCTATAAATGTTTTGAGGGGTGGGGCCTTTGTGGATTTCCTTCCGATCATTTTTCTGAACCGATCAACTGCACTGGTAAGATCTTTATTTATTTTCTTGAATTTCCCTGCCAATGCACTGTTGTTGAGACCATTTGTTTTATTTGAGGTAGGCTACATGATCATACAGGTCATGGATCCACTGTTGTATTACTTGTGAGACATCGCTGAGTGAGTGTACATTTGAAATAATTCCCTTTTTTTATTTGTATGTTACTGGGCTGACGGTGCCTCCATCTGACAGTCAGTCTCAGCGGTGGGAGAGTTTAGCAGACTGAGGTCTGCCTGTCAACGTTCCTCCGCTGACACTGACCAAAAAGGACAGTCTTCTTCATCTGTGGGGGTTTATCAGCAGTTTGCATCCAACATTATGGTGCATTACCACCACCTAATGTACTGGAGTGTGGGCTAGAGACAAGGAGGATCTAAATCCTACCTGCCATCCCCCGTTGCTCTAACAAAATATTTGAGACTATATCTAATGACGTACTACTCAATTATACTCCTTAAACTAATTTCCTGTATCCCCTTCTCTCTCATACTAGATCTGTCTCTCTTTCCCTCTGATACTGCCCACACTGTAGCAGTACATGCTCCACGGTCTCTGTTTCCTGGCAATAATCACACTTTCCTGTTGGATGCTTCCCTATCACATGTAAGGTCTTATTCAATTGGCTGTGTCCCACCCTTAATCTACTGGCTGGGTCCCACCCTTAATCTACTGGCTGGGTCCCACCCTTAATCTACTGGCTGGGTCCCACCCTTAATCTACTAGCTGGATCCCACCCTTAATCTACTGGCTGGGTCCCACCCTTAATCTTGTAAATATAGCCTCCTCTCTTCTGTGCCTTCCTGCCGTTCTCCCCTCCCAATCTGCAATGGAATTTCCCCCATCTCCACCTCTCCACATCTCCACCTGTAGTGCAGCCACTGGAAACGCCCCACTACATATGCAGAGTCCTTGTTCCTGTATGACATCAAGCCTTTCTAATGATGTCTGGGCTGCCGAACCATACGCTATACTGCGATAGTCCATTACAGATCGGATCAATGCAACATATATGGTCTTCAATGAGGAATGCCCAGCTCCCTACTCCTTCCCCGTCAGACCGGATCAATGCAACATACATGGTCCTCAATGAGGAACGCCCAGCTCCCTACACCTTTCCTGTCAGACCGGATCAATGCAACATACATGGTCCTCAATGAGGAACGTCCAGTCCCCCACTCCTTCCCAGTCAGACAGCACATCACATTTAGCACCTTCTTACACTTTCCCACCACTCTCTCAATGTGTTCTGCCCAGGTCAGTCTAGTGTCAAAGTAAATCCCAAGGAACCTGAAGGCCCCCACCCTCTCCAACTTTCTCCCATATAACCTCAAGCATACCTCATATCCCACCTTCCTCCGGGTAAAGAACACTGTCTGAGTTTTCTCTACAGAGAACTTGAATCCCCGCATTAAATGCCCACCGCTCTACCTCATCAATTGCTTCCTGTACCTTCCTGACTATGTATGGCACCTTTTTTTCCCCCCTCTTCCATAAGGCACCATCATCTGCAAATAACAACCTAATATACGGACATACCTGAGAGTAAACATCATTGATCATGATTGAGAACAACCAAGGATTAATCACGCCCCCCCTGTGGTGTATCGTTATCCACCAGGTGGCTGCCTGAGAGAGACTTCACCACCCTCATCTGGATAGACCTTCCAAACAAGAAGTCCTTTATCCAGTTGTACATTCTTCCTCCTACCCCCGTAATATCAATCTTGATTAACAACCCCTCCTTCCACATCATACACCTTCTCCACATCACAAAAAGACAGCTACAACAGTCTCCTTGTTCACCTGAGCCTTCCTGACCTCTGCTTCTAAGCAGAGCACTGGGTCCATAGTTCCCCTTCCCTTCCTGAATCCACTCTGATGTGTAGCGATTACTAACCCCCTGCTCTCCAGGAAGTAAGTTAGCCTCTCCGTAATCATACGTTCCATAATTTTACATACATGTGATGTTAAGGCTATTGGCCGATAGCTTGTTGGCCTCGTTGGGTCCTTCCCTGGCTTCCGGATTGGTACCACTTCTGTCTGTCCTTCCATCTGTCTGGTAGTGGATTGGTACCACTACTGTCTGTCCTTCCATCTGTCTGGTAGTGGATTGGTACCACTACTGTCTGTCCTTCCATCTGTCTGGTAGTGGATTGGTACCACTACTGTCTCCTTCCTGTTGTCTGGTAGTGGATTGGTACCACTTCTGTCTCCTTCCTGTTGTCTGGTAGTGGATTGGTACCACTACTGTCTCCTTCCTGTTGTCTGGTAGTGGATTGGTACCACTACTGCCTCCTTCCTGTTGTCTGGTAGTGGATTGGTACCACTACTGCCTCCTTCCTGTTGTCTGGTAGTGGATTGGTACCACTTCTGTCTCCTTCCTGTTGTCTGGTAGTGGATTGGTACCACTTCTGTCTCCTTCCATCTGTCTGGTAGTGGATTGGTACCACTACTGCCTCCTTCCATCTGTCTGGTAGTGGATTGGTACCACTACTGTCTCCTTCCATCTGTCTGGTAGTGGATTGGTACCACTACTGTCTCCTTCCATCTGTCTGGTAGTGGATTGGTACCACTACTGTCTCCTTCCATCTGTCTGGTAGTGGATTGGTACCACTACTGTCTCCTTCCATCTGTCTGGTAGTGGATTGGTACCACTACTGTCTCCTTCCATCTGTCTGGTAGTGGATTGGTACCACTACTGTCTCCTTCCTGTTGTCTGGTAGTGGATTGGTACCACTACTGTCTCCTTCCTGTTGTCTGGTAGTGGATTGGTACCACTACTGCCTCCTTCCTGTTGTCTGGTAGTGGCTTGGTACCACTACTGCCTCTTTCCAGCTGCCTCGTAGTTTCCCCTCCTCCCACGCTCTGTTGTACAACACCAATACCTTATCCAGTGCATCATCAGTAAGATAGGCCAACATAACATAGCACACCTCATCTTTCCCAGGTGAAGTTAACCCAGCCTTACCTATTGCCCTGTTCACCTCTGCCATGGTAAATGGTGTATTCAAGGGACACAGTCTTTGCTTCAACTTTCTTTCAGGCCTGATACGTTACTGCAGACATTATAAACTGAGCCATCCGATTGGTCAGTGATAGGCCTATAGTGCACTTGATTGGGCTCTCCGGGCCCACCGGGAAAGGCAGAGTTTGTACCGTCAGACACATGAAATTGTAATAGCTCACCTACCCAGCATGCAGTGCAGCTGAATCTACCTACCTTCAACAGCGCCAGATAAATAAATGAAAATAGAAATGTGAAAAGCTCTGTTTTTTTTTTTATCGACCGGTTGGTGACCACTGGTCTAATTGCATAGATTGAACAAACCTTTCTACAGCGATCTGCATTGATGTGACATCGCTAACAATTTATAACTGAAATGGTGGGGCGTAATTGTTTGAAATCTTTTTCTTTTGTTCAATTTCTTTATTGGCCAAAGAATCCATTACATCAGCAAATTGTCACGACTGAATAAACATTCCATCACTCGTTTGTTTGACCAGCAATGTATAACATTTATCCACTTTTTTAGTTTTTGTCTTCTAATGAAATCGTCCCTTCTTTAATTTGAAAAATATTACTGCTCTGATGATTCTGTGTTTAGAGGCCTGCAACATCCTAAGTGAATTTCATTAGGGCTAATGCATAATACATTGTATTTTTTATGGCATTTTTAATACAAGGTCGGGGACACCTTGGGACATGTACCTGGGTGAAGCGCGGCGGACATTTTGGCTCAAAGACGGCACCACACAGCATTCTGTTTTAAATAGCCCTTGCTCCTGAATGCTACATAGGCCCCATAATGTTCTTTCTATAGTAAATTCCAGTGCCGCACACTAAGTCTTGGTGAGTATGAAACGGGTTGGTTGGTCTTGGTGCTGTGAAACGTAACCCCCTGCCCTGACACTGTGGGGTCATTTCTATGTCATGTGTCACACACGTTGCCATTGGCTGTGTCAACATATCATTTCCTGTGACACTCATGGCACCTGAGGGAGGAAAACACCTACTGTAAAAAGGGTTGTCTCTCCGACGGGGCTCTAACACAATATGTCAGCCCAAGTATTCAAACAACTCCCCACAGAAAAACCCTCGTCTCTACTGTAAACCTCACTTGAGCTCCTGTACTCTGACGTGACGGAATCGGCTTTGAGCAAGTGGCAATACACACACACAGTTGCCATGGTGACGCCTGTAACCTACACGGTGACGCCTTGTACCTACACAGTAGTGGGGAAAGTACCCAACTGTCATACTTGAGTAAAAGTGAAGGTACCTTTTTTTTATTAGAAAATTATTCAAGTAAAAGTGAAGGTCACCCAGTAAAATAGTACTTGAATTAAAGTAAAGGTATTTTGTTTTAAATATACTTAGGTAGCAAAATGTCATTGCAAAAAAAGTATAAATCATTTCAAATTACTTATATTAGGCAATCCAAACAGCACAATTATTTTTTTATACTTACAGAGAGTCAAGGGCACACTCAGACATCACTTACAAATTAATAATTTGTGTTTAGTGATTCCACCAGTTCAGAGGCAGTAGGGATCAATCAATCAAATGTATTTATAAAGTCCTTTTTTACATCAGCCGATGTCACAAAGTGCTGTACAGAAACCCAGCCTAAAACCTCAAACAGCAAGCAATGCAGATGTAGAACGACTGAGGCTAGGAAAAACTCCCTAGAAAGGCCAGAACCTAGGAAGAAACGTAGAGAGGAACCAGGCTCTGAGTGGTGGCCAGTCCTCTTCTGGCTGTGCCGGGTGGAGATTATAACAGAACATGGCCAAGATGTTCAAATGTTCATAGATGACCAGCAGGGTCAGATAATAATAATCACAGTGGTTGTAGAGGGTGCAGCAGGTCAGCACCTGAGGAGTAAATGTCAGTTGGCTTTTCATAGCCGATCATTAAGAGTATCTCTACTGCTCCTGCTCTCTCTAGAGAGTACAAAACAGCAGGTCTGGGACAGGTAGCACATCCGGTGAACAGGTCAGGGTTCCATAGCCGCAGGCAGAACAGTTGAAACTGGAGCAGCTGCACGGCCAGGTGGACTGGGGACAGCAAGGAGTTATCATGCCAGGTAGTCCTGAGGCATGGTCCTAGGGGTCATGTCCTCCGAGAGGAGAGAGAGAGAGAGAATTAGAGGGAGCATACTGACATTCACACAGGACACCGGATAAGATATGAGAAATGCTCCAGATATAACAGACTGACCCTAACCCACCGACACAAACTATTGCAGCATAAATACTGGAAGCTTTGACAGGAGGGGTCGGGAGACACTGTGGCCCAGTCCGACAATACCCCCAGACAGGGCCAAACAGGCAGGATATAACCCCACCCACTTTTCCAAGGCACAGACCCCACACCACTAGAGGGATATCTTCAACCACCAACCTACTACCCTGAGACAAGGCAGAGTATAGCCCACAAAGACCTTCCCGAACCCGAGGGGGGTGCCAACCCAGACAGGAAGATCACGTCAATGACTCAACCCACTCAAGTGATGCATCCCTCCTAGGGACAGCATGGAAGAGCACCAGTAAGCCAGTGACTCAGCCCCTGTAATAGGGTTAGAGGCAGAGAATCCCAGTGGAGAGAGGGGAACCAGCCAGGCAGAGACGGCAAGAGCGGTTCGTCGCTCCAGTGCCTTTCCGTTCACCTTCACACCCCTGGGCCAGACTACAATCAATCTAACTGAAGAGATGAGTCTTTTTAATAAAGACTTAAAGGTCCCGACCGAGTCTGCGTCTCTCCAATGGATATGCAGACCATGCCATAAAACTGGAGCTCTATAGGAGAAAGCCCTGCCTCCAGCTTTTGCTTAGAAACTCTTGGGACAGAATAGCATACGTGTAGGTATGTACGGCAGGACCAAATCGGAAAGATAGGTAGGAGCAAGCCCATGTAATGCTTTGTAGGTTAGCAGTAAAACCTTGAAATCAGCCCTTGCCTTAACAGGAAGCCAGTGTAGAGAGGCTAGCACTGGAGTAATATGATCAAATATTTGGGTTATTTTCAAGATTCTACCAGCTGTGTTTAGCACTAACTGAAGTTTATTTAGTGTTTTATCCGGGTAGCCGGAAATAGAGCATTGCAGTAATCTAGAAGTGACAAAAGCATGGATAATATTTCTGCATCATTTTTGGACAGAAAATGTCAGATTTTTGCAATGTTACGAAGATGGGAAAAAAGCTGTCCTTGAAATATTCTTGATTATGTTCGTCAAAAGAGAGATCAGGATCCAGAGTAACGCCGAGGTCCTTCACAGTTTTATTTGAGATGCCTGTACAACCATCAAGATTAATTGTCAGGTCCTACAGAAAATATCTTTGTTTCTTGGGACCTAAAACTAGCATCTCTCCGCCATCCACTTCCTTATGTTAGAAACACGGGCTTCCAGGGAGGGCAATTTTGGGGCTTCACCATGTTTCATTGAAATGTACAGCAGCGTATCGTCCACATAGCAGTGAAAGTTAACCTTATGCTTCCTGAATGACATCACCAAGAGGTAAAATATATAGTGAAAACAATAGTGGTCCTAAAACGGAACCTTGAGGAACACCGACATTTACAGTTGATTTGTCAGAGGACAAACTATCCACAGAGACAAACTGATATCTTTCCGACAGATAAGATCTAAACCAGGCCAGAAATTGTCCGTGTAGACCAATTTGAATTTCCAATCTCTCCAAAAGAATGTGGTGATCGACGGTATCAAAAGAAGCACTAAGGTCTAGGAGCACGAGGACAGATGCAGAGCCTCGGTCTGACGCCATTTAAAGGTTATTTACCACCTTTACGAGTTCAGTCTTAGTACTATGACATGGTCTGAAACCAGACTGAAGCATTTCGTAAAGCTGCGCAACAGCTTTTTCAAAAATGTTTAAGAGGAATGGGAGATTCAATATAGACCAATAGTTTTTTACATGTTCTCGGTCAAGGTTTGGCTTTTTCAAGAGAGACTTTATTGCTGCCTCTTTTAGTGAATTTGGTACACATTCGGTGGATAGGAAGCCATTTATTATGTTCAACATAGGAGGGCCAAGCACAGGAAGCAGCTCTTTCAGTAGTTTAGTTGGAATAGGGTCCAGTATGCAGCTTGAAGATTTAGAGGCCAAGACTATTTTCATCAATGTGTCAAGAGATATAGTACTAAAACACTTGAGTGTCTCCCTTGATCCTAGGTCCTAGTGTGTTGTACAGACTCAGGACAACTGAGCTTTGGAGAAATACGCAGATTTAAAGAGGAGTCCGTAATTTTCTTTTTAATGATCATGATCTTTTCGTCAAAGAAGTTCATGAATTCATCACTGCTGAAGTGAAAGCCATCCTCTCTTGGGGAATGCTGCTTTTTAGTTAGCTTTGCGGCAGTATCAAAAAGAAATGTAGGATTGTTCTTATTTTCCTCAATTAAGTTGTAAGAATAGGATGATCAAGCAGCAGTGAGGGCTCTTCGATACTGCATGGTACAGTCTTTCCAAGCTAGTCGGAAGACTTCCAGTTTGGTGGAGCACCATTTCTGTTCCCATTCTCTGGACCAGGGAGCTTGTTTCTTATGACAAATGTTTATTGTTTTTAGGGGTGCGACTGCATCTAGGGTATTACGCAAGGTTACATTTAGTTCCTCAGTTAGGTGGTTAACTGATTTTTGTACTCTGACGTCCTTGGGTAGGTGGAGGGAGTCTGGAATGGCATCTAGGAATCTTTGGATATTCCGAGAATTTATAGCACGCCGTTTGATGACCAGGAATGTTCTCTTGATAAATGTGTGTGAATTTGAAAATGTTCCTGTTAAGCCATCAAAAGGTAATGAATACTTTAAATGTATGGAGTAAAAAATACATTATTAACATTATTAACTCAAAAATGTAAAGTACTTAAGTAGTTCTTTTAAAGTATTTTTACTTAAGTACTTCACACCACTGAACCTACATCAGTAAAGAACAAATTCTTATTTATAATGATGACCTACCCCGGCCAAACCCTTCCCTAACCCGGACGACGCTGGGCCAATTATGCACCGCTATATGAGACTCCTGATCACGGACGGTTTTGATACAGCCCGGGATCGAACCCAGGTCTATAGTGATGCCTCTAGCACTGTGAATTAGTACATTAGGCCGCTGCGCCACTCGGGATCCCAAAAGACATACCAGGTGAGTCCAGGTGAAATCTATGATCCATTATTGATGTTACTTATTAAATCAGGGGAGAGGACAGGTTAAATAGGTATTTTTATGCCTTGAGACATTGATTGTGCCATTGAGGGTGAATGGGCAAGACAAAGATTTAAGTGCCTTTGAAAGGAATATGGTAGTAGGTGCCAGGCGCTCCCGTTTGTGCCAACAACTGCAATGCTGCTGGGTTGTTTACGCTTAACAGTTTCCTGTGTGTATCAAGAATGGTCCACCATCCAAAGGACATCCAGCCAACTTGACACAACTGTGGGAAGCATTGGAGTCAACATGGGCCAGCATCCCTGTGGAACGCTTTCGACACCTTGTAGAGTCTATGCCCCGATGAATTGAGGCTGGTCTGCAACTCAATATTAGTAACGTGTCCTTAAAGTTTTCTACACTCAGTGTATATAATGAATTTGAAAAAATTAGAGAGAGAGATTTACTTCAGAACACATGACTGCAGATGAACGTCACTTTGCTTCTGTTTTTTGTAACGTTGAACCTTCTCCAGCACTGTGTCTCATCTCAGAAGAATCAAGTCATCTAAAACAAGAGTATATTGACATTTATAGAGCCAGAGTTCAGATCCCCCCCCCCCCTCCTCCCAGACAGGACGGAAAGACTCCGATCTAATCACACTTAGAAAGAGACAAAGTGGCAGGACTGGGCTCTTTAACCATGCCCTTTGTTTGTTGTCGGGAAATTCTCTTTTCTAATCTCCTCAGCCCTCTGAAGGCTTGCCAAGTCAGCGCCGAGTAAAGCCCTGATTTCTTATTTTATCGGTGGACAACCAAATCGATCAGTATCTCCCCCTGCACCTGCTCCTCTCCCCTGCGCTCCCTGGGGCTTTGTTTGGGTTTTATTTAAGGCTAGGACGGGCCCTGAATCAGTTACCCAACCAAGATGGGGCTACTAAGTTACCCCCAACCAGCAGCAGCAGGCTGTCTATACTCATTGAGAGCTCCTGAGTCCTCCTGTGGTTGGCGGTTGCAGAAACGATAAACTGCATATATAATATGTACTACACTCTTTCATTTTTATTTTTGTTTGCCTCCTGGGCCCCCTACGGCTTCAGCCCCTGGAAGCCCCTGCACGTGCTGAGCGAATTAGTGCTTTTGAGGTCAGTTCAATTTCATTTTTTTATTTTTATTTTTTAAGTACAATACATTAAATGCGCTATGTATTATGTGGGTTGAATGCTGTAACAACACAGAATAAAACAATGAATAAAAGTCCCCATGATGCTAGTGACTGTATATTACTGCTGATCACTTATTAACCATTATTTATTCACATTAATTTACTTTAGGAAAATATTTCAGTGTTGTGTTTATTACATTGGTTTTATATGATTACTTTATTTTAGTCCAAGCCATCTCATCTCGATAGACCTGTCTGTTGTCTGACAAAATCACTATTTTAGTAGTTCTTCAATGTAAACAAGACATACTACTATGACTGCTGAATACCAACTATCAATCACTTAGATCATGTATTTTCAGGTAGAGCTACCTGGTGAAGCAACTGCTCTCTATCCCTCTCGAAAAAATGCATTCATCTGTTCTCTTGCTCTCCTTATCTGCCCGACCTACCTCCGTCTGCCCCACACTAACCTAACATAGCAGGCGTTAAAGAAACACACAGACCGGACAAGTAGGCGTGCAATAAGGATTATGGTTGTTGTAGTTCATTAAAGACCACATTTTCTGCGCTGAACTATGTAGAAATATTGGCCTTTTGGAAACTACAACTCTAACTACTACATCGCACAGTTGGGGCTTGATCTGATTTACCTCTAGAGAAACTGCACAATGTGTGCATTGAGCCCCAAAAAAGTAAATAAATCAATTATAATGATTCAAACAACCTTGGTCAATTTAGTTGTTTAAAAACTCTACCAGGCTATTTCAGAGAGGGAATAGAGCTTCAGGTTGGACAGGATCTCCTCAATGTCTCACAAGAGAGAGAGGGGAAGGGCAAGTGTTGAAAATGATCAGGATCTTCAGGATGTTTCACTGAGATTTCATGCCCTATTTACCCCACGATCCAAAAACTCGCTCTTTACACCACAAGCAGGGGAATTCCCCACAGGATCAAGATGAAAGAAACTGTTTTCAGGGATTATTTGGTTGTTTCTTTTAAGGACTTTTTTTTTATCAGAGCAGAACAGCTTTTCAATGAGATGTGCCTCTTTTATTTTAGTATACAAAGTGCCTCTTTTATTTTGTTTATCTGAAAGTTGCTGAATAAATTAGTCCCAATCAACTATTGATCAAGGCTCACAGGACATGGAAATAACACCAAGCTCCCATCACAATTTATTAGTCTGCATGCATGGATTTGTCAAGATGGTCACAAACATCTTTTACTGCTCGCAAGCTCTTTGATGAGGTAACTAAAGCATTTGAAAGCCCAGGGCTCCAATTTTTTAAACTGTGTCAACAAGTACTCGTCTCAACAAGTGAATAGAGCGAGGTATATATTGTATGCTGTTTTGACATGATAGTCCCTGTATACTGTTTGGACTGTATGATGTATACTGTTTGGACTGTATGATAGTCCCTGTATACTGTTTGGACTGTATGATAGTCCCTGTATACTGTTTGGACTGTATGATAGTCCCTGTATACTGTTTGGACTGTATGATAGTCCCTGTATACTGTTTGGACTGTATGATAGTCCCTGTATACTGTTTGGACTGTATGATAGTCCCTGTATACTGTTTGGACTGTATGATAGTCCCTGTATTGTCTTTTGACTGTATGATAGTCCCTGTATTGTCTTTTGACTGTATGATAGTCCCTGTATGCTGTTTGGACTGTATGATAGTCCCTGTATTGTGTTTGGACTGTATGATAGTCCCTGTATTGTGTTTGGACTGTATGATAGTCCCTGTATTGTCTTTTGACCATACGATAGTCCCTTAAACTATCGGTTTACCCCATGCTGTGCATTATTTGGGAAAATCCTTTACATGCTGTAGTCAAAGTCCAGGATGTCTTACAGGCCCAGGATGTCTTACAGGCCCAGGATGTCTTACAGGCCCAGGATGTCTTACAGGCCCAGGATGTCTTACAGGCCCAGGATGTCTTACAGGCCCAGGATGTCTTACAGGCCCAGGATGTCTTACAGGCCCAGGATGTCTTACAGGCCCAGGATGTCTTACAGGCCCAGGATGTCTTACAGGCCCAGGATGAATATGTTCTTCTCTGTGATACTGAGTCCTTCCTATGTAAGCAGGACAAATACAGTACAATGTATCAGATGGTTAAATTACCAAAGATAACCGTACTCTATAAAACACATATTTATATACAAGGTGCTGTATACATCAACAGATTGTTTCCATTATACAGTTTTTCTCCATGCCGATATGATTATATTTTTCAAAAAGAATGTTCAGATGCTTTTTAAAACCCCTTTGTGTTTTTTCCGCTATGCCCATATCTACTGTACTTACAGTATATTTGTGACCAGACAGGCCTTCTCACTCTCTCTCTCTCTCTCTCTCGTCCCTGGTGTGACATCACTCAAGCTGTCCATAATGGCCACAGTGGGAACTCTTACATCCCAGCAGGAGCCACATTGCATGTGCTACAATCAATGACATCGTCCAGCATCAACCAGACCTCCTAGGGAGTGCTATAGAAGGAAATGATCTCAGTTCCACCTCAACTCTCTCTGAGCCATTCCGGGTAAGGGAATAATAACGACATGAAATAGGGGCCCAGGGTCAAAGGTGACTATATAAATCAAAGCCCTGTTCTAATGCGTCCGTCCTTGTTTCCTTGATGTGAACACACAATGCATATTCAGTGTATATATACAGGAATGTATTCAGACCACTTCCCTTTTTCCTCATTTTTGTTACATTACATTATTCTAAAATGGATTAAATTAATTCATACATTTTTTTCCTCCTCAATCTACACACAATACCCCACGACGAAAATGCAAAAATTGCAAATGTATTAACGATAATAAAGAAAATAACTTATTTACATAAATATTACTATGAGATTCGAAATTGAGCTCAGGTGCAGACTGTTTCCATTGATTATCTTTGAGATGTTTCTACAACTTGATTGGAGTCCACCTGTGGTAAATTCAATTGATTGGACATGATTTGGAAAGGTACACACCTGTCTACCTGACAGTGTATGTCAGAGAAAAAAAACAAGCCATGTGGTCGAAGGAATTCTCCAAAAAGCTCAGAGACAGGATTGTGTCGAGGCATAGATCCAGGAAAGGGTACCAAAAACTGTCTGCATCATTGAAGGTCCCCAAGAACACAGTGGCCTCAATCATTCTTAAATGGAAGAAGTTTGGAACCACCAATACTCTTTCTAGAGCTGGCCGTCTGGCCAAACTGGGAAATCGGGGGAGAAGGGCCTTGGTCAGGGAGGTGACCAAGAATCTGATGGTCACTTTGACAGAGCTCCAGAGTTCCTATGTGGAGATGGGAAAACCTTCCAGATGGATAACCATCTCTGCAAAACTCCACCAATGAGGCCTTTTATGATAGTGGCCAGACGGAAGCCACTCCTCAGTAAAAGCCACATGACAGCCTGCTTGGAGTTTGCCAAAAGGCACCTAAAGGACTCTCAGAACATGAGAAACAAGATTCTCTGGTCTGATGAAACCAAAATTGAATCATTGGCCTGAATGCCAAGTGTCACGTCTGGAGGAAACCTGGCACCATCCCTTCGGTGAAGCATGGTGGTGGCAGCCTCTTGATGTGGGGATGTTTTTCAGCGGCAGGAACTGGGAGACTGGTCAGGATCGAGGGAAAGATGAACAGAGGAAAGTACAGCGAGCTCCTTGATGAAAACCTGCTCCAGAGTGCTCAGGATCTCAGACTGAAGCAAAGATGCAACTTCCAAAAGGACAATGACCCTAAGCACACAGCCAAGACAAAGCATGAGTGGCTTCGGGACAAGTGTCTGAATGTCCTTGAGTGGCCTAGCCAGAGCCCTGACTTGACCCCCGATCTAACATCTCTGGAGAGACCTGAAAATAGCTGTGCAGCGACGCGCCCTCATCCAACCTGACAGAGTTTGAGAGGATCTGCAGAGAAGCAAATGAGAAACTCCCCAAATACAAGTGTGCCAAGCTTGTAGCGTCATACTCAAGAATACTCGAGGCTGTAATCGCTGCCAAAGGTGCTTCAACAAAGTACTGAGTAAAGGGTCTGAATACTTATGTAAATGTGATATTTCACATTTGCTAACATTTCTAAAAACCTTTTTTTTTTTTACATTATGGGTTATTGTATGTAGATTGATGAGGGGGGAGGGAAACAATTTAATCAATTTTAGAATGAGGCTGTAACGTAACAAGGTCAAGGGGTCTAAATACTTTCCAAAGGCACTGTGATTGGATACCTGAAAATAAGGTCATTCTCCCTTTACTTTAATCAATCCAAAATAAAATGTGATCTGTGATCACTTCAAGGAAGGATGCATTTCAAACAGGCCGCAAGTCACGTTTCCTTGAGTGCTGGGGCTTCTGTGAAGATGAAGATGAACATCAGGTTGAAGTTGAAATACATCTGGCATCGGGTCCCAATCACTTCATCACAACCACATTTTCTAAATCTAAACTGAATACAAAATAACAATTTTAAAGTACTTGTATTTTGTCCTTCACAATGAAACGGGGCAGGGGACTGTGGATCTGTCTCGGTCCGTTCATTTGTACCGTTAGTCACACTCAGGGGCGCCGGCGGGGATTTTGGCCACTATGAAAAGATATCACATTGGGCCCCACCACCACAGGCCACACCAACCTTGCGAAATTGCTGGAACCACACACTTTCAGAACCCAATCGACCCACTCAAAGCTTTAAATAACTCCTACCTTTTGCAGGCTTGCAGCTCATCTTGTAGGTCAATATTTACTGTACGATATTTACTGACAGTGAGCTGTGAAAGTATAACCCTGTGCAGACATGCGTGCAACAGTCTGCATACAGTGGAATTCCCTATCTGATGCAAGACTGATACCCTCTATAAGAAATGTGCCTTAGGCCATCTTTTAACAGTCTAAATGTTATTTTAATGGTAAAATTATTGAATGGGAAATTCTCTTAACATTTAATGAATAACTTAAAATAAATAACTTGAAATATACATTAACTCTTCAATAAAAATAAAATAACTATCATCTATAGAACGATATAACAAACAAAATAATAAAATCAGCAGCAGATTTTTGAACTAAGTATAAATACCAACGAGTCAATAATCAGCTTTAAAAGTGGAAATGGAAAAGGCCTGATGGCGGCGCTAGAGGAAAGGTCAAGAGGTCACCAAATCAACAGGTTTCTTCCACTTGGGGGGGGGGGGGGGGGGGGGGGGGGGTCTTGATTGTGCACAGCAAATTTTTATGGCAATCCAGCCATTATCTTGTTCTCAGTCTTGTTCTCAGCCTGTGGGCATTATGTGTGTAGTGATCCAATATCCATAGCCATGCCATTTAAACAGTTATCACTGGCCCTCGCTCAGCCTTACTCGCCAAGAGCCCAGCGCCGAGCCTTCTTACTAGCAAAGTCACTGATCAAGTCTTTGAAGTCCAGCTTTCTAGCTAACTGACTTTCAATGGACAGCATGACAAGACTGCAAAGCCTGTCCAGGGACATAGTGGACCTCAAATAGTTGTTTATCAGTTTTAGCTTACTGAAAGCTCCCTCGCCACAAGCAACAGTCACGGGCAGTGTGCAAAATATCCGTAAAGCAACGCATACTTCTCCCAAAATGCTTTGCAGCTGCATCTTACAAATTGCATTCAGGAGACCAAGAGGGGACAAGTTAGGAGGGGAAAGAGTCAGCATATACAGTGTTCAGGAGACCAAGAGGGGACAAGTTAGGAGGGGAAAGAGTCAGCATATACAGTGTTCAGGAGACCAAGAGGGGACAAGTTAGGAGGGGAAAGTGTCAGCATATACAGTGTCCAGGTGTCTTACTTCCATTTGAAACAACAGGTGTAAGATCTCTGGAATACTTCATGATCAGTGGTTGGCACACAGAAGGGACTTTATCCTCACTAATCTGCCCAACTTTCGGAACGGCAGGAAATTATTCTACAATTTGTTTTTTGTTGCAGTGATGTGGAACCTACCTCAAGTCAGTTATGATGTTGTCCATAGCAGTAAAGAACACTGTGTTCCAAAACACCGTTGCTGCACTGTCCTGAGCCGTCTCCTCTTGAGAGTGGTGACTCTGGTGACTGTGTTCCTTTATAAATTGAGGTGCAACATCCATTTGCGTGGCAATCAGTGTTGCCTCAGACAGGAGAGACTCCCATCCATCTCTAAGAGCCTGCATCTCTTTTCCTTTTAAGGTTCCGATATTGGCTGCCTCTGTGTCAAGTGAGATTTTTCCTGACTGGAGAATCACATTCTTGTCCTCAATGCATTGCAGTACCTGCAATTATGCCAACTGATGTGTCATTCAACACAATGCTGCTCAGCTCCTTCTTCCGTTGGGAGTAGGGCTGGGTATGGGGATGGGGAGACAGGGCTGGTTCAGGGGGATGGGGAGACAGGGCTGGTTCAGGGGGATGGGGAAGGGGAGACAGGGCTGGTTCAGGGGGATGGGGAGACAGGGCTGGTTCAGGGGGATGGGGAAGGGGAGACTGGGAAGGGGAGACTGGGAAGGGGAGACAGGGATGGGGAAGGGGAGACAGGGCTGGTTCAGGGGGATGGGGAAGGGGAGACAGGGCTGGTTCAGGGGGATGGGGAAGGGGAGACTGGGCTGGTTCAGGAGGATGGGGAAGGGGAGACTGGGCTGGTTCAGGGGGATGGGGAAGGGGAAGGGGAGACGGGGCTGGTTCAGGGGGATGGGGAAGGGGAGACGGGGCTGGTTCAGGGGGATGGGGAAGGGGAGACGGGGCTGGTTCAGGGGGATGGGGAAGGGGAGACGGGGCTGGTTCAGGGGGATGGGGAAGGGGAGACGGGGCTGGTTCAGGGGGATGGGGAAGGGGAAGGGGAGACAGGGCTGGTTCATGGGGATGGGGAGACAGGGCTGGTTCATGGGGATGGGGAGACAGGGCTGGTTCAGGGGGATGGGGATGGGGAGACAGGGCTGGTTCAGGGGGATGGGGAGACAGGGCTGGTTCAGGGGGATGGGGAGACAGGGCTGGTTCAGGGGGATGGGGAGACGGGGCGGCTGAGTCTGAAGCTGTATCTGTTGGGCCTGTCACCAGGCAGGGAGAACTGATTTATTATGAATAGCTTGCTAAAAGTTTTCCTGCATTTTATTAAATGTTGACTAAAATAGGAGCGAAATGTAAACACTCAGAATTTTCTGTGAAGATCTTAAGTAACTGAATGTCAGGGGAGCAAAAGTAGCCTATTTCACTACGGACTAAGCTATCAGGTTAATATCCACCACTCACAGACCTTCCTGTGTGACACATTGGGTTTCCTTTCTCTCTCCTGTCTTTTCCTTTTGGTTTTTGGAAGCCAGATTCTTCTTTAGGAAGCTGAGACATGATGACCCACCGGCACTCCTCACTTGCAATTCACTGCTAGCGAGTACCGCTCGCGACTACCGCTCGCGCCTGGTTTGGGGGGCAGGACCAAACCTTTTCATGTAAATAGAGGGGAGTTGGGCAATGCAAAGACTCTGGATGTTAACTGTTTTGCCAAAAACAAGAACATAAAAAGAAACCGTTAATTTTATTAGGCACCCCTAACCCCCCCCCCCCCCCCCCCCCCCCCCCCCCCCATTAGGTACAAAAAAAAATACCTAATGTTGTAATCATTTGATAGGGTTATCGCCTTTAGGACGATTCTAAGGTTATAGCCCCCCCCCCCACCCCCCCAAATGACTATTGTCATTTGATTTGGATTTACTGTTCGTTAAGTTAATCAAATATTCTCAAGAGGTCACCCATCAACATCTATTACAGTGGGAAACCTTTCAAATCTCAATTTGACAGAAATGTATGATATCTCATTTCAATTTCCCTCTGGTCTGTCGCTCCCTGTGTATAACACCCATCGTGATCATTGCCTTATAAGGTAGCCAAGTAACAGGCTCTTTTTAAAAGCAGTCTTTAACAATAATTATGCTCATTATCTCCTTCAGCCTTCTCAGGGAAGGACACACTGACATATTTCACTCTGGTCCCAGTGGGGTACATTGTAATCACCTGAATGCAACACGGGAGCCATTGGCACTGAAGGGTCTCGAATACAGAGCATGCTAATGTCTCAAAAGAACCGCTATTGATATTGTACCTCCTCTGCGAGAATCATTGGAGATGGGGGGGAACGGAAAGGATCCATGAAGGATGAAAATGCTAATATAGGTACCATTGACTTGCATTGGATTTGTGACACAAATGCTGAAAGGTTAGCATTTGAAACAGTGTACTGGTAAACAAAACCAAAGCATGGGTTGTTTTCATACCTGGTTCATAAACGGCTTACAGGGTAAGAAAACCAATATGTCATTTTATTTGGGTTAACTGTCCCTTTAAATCAAATCAAATGTATTTATATAGCCCTTCTTACATCAGCTGATATCTCAAAGTGCTGTATAGAAACCCAGCCTAAAACCCCTAACAGCAAGCAATGCAGGTGTAGAAGCACGGTGGCTAGGAAAAACTCTCTAGAAAGGCCAAAACCTAGGAAGAAACCTAGAGAGGAACCAGGCTATGAGGGGTGGCCAGTCCTCTTCTGGCTGTGCCGGGTGGAGATTATAACAGAACACGGCCAAGATGTTCAAATGTTCATAAATGACCAGCATGGTCAAATAATAATAATGACAGTAGTTGTCGAGGGTGCAGCAAGTCAGCACCTCAGGAGTAAATGTCAGTTGTCTTTTCATAGCCGATCATTTAAGAGTATCTCTACTGCTCCTGCTGTCTCTAGAGAGTTTAAAACAGCGGGTCTGGGACAGGTAGCACGTCCGGTGAACATAGCCGCAGGCAGAACAGTTGAAACTGGAGCAGCAGCACGGCCAGGTGGACTGGGGACAGCAAGGAGTCATCATGCCAGGTAGTCCTGAGGCATGGTCCCATTTAACAATGGGGGGATTCTTTAAAAAAACACACCTAATAGCAGGAACAGCACCATCTAGTGGTCAGAACCTAGTAATATCAGAACGTAGGATGGGACATAAACACTGTGTTACCGAAACACCGTTGCTGCACTGTCCTGAGCCGTCTCCTCTTGAGAGGTCGCATCATGGAATCTCTTCCTTTTCCTCTGGCGGCTGGCTAAACCCAAAAAGCTAAATTACGAATTTCTCTGAATAGGGGGGGGAAAAAGCATCACCGAATACATTACATAGGATGAAGAAACAATACTCTAAGCCGCAGCTCCATACTACTTGTAAAACATAGAGAACTGATACTGTATACTCATTGTTGAGGTGGGATTAGAGTGGAGTGTGGGGGGTGCGTGGATGGCTTTTGACTACTTATTTGTATTCCTCATGTCTTACTCATTGTCCGAAAACTGTTTGGTCCAAATCGAATTTTAGGTACTAAAATGATGAATATTATATGAATCCTATAACTGAAAATGGCCAATTTGGGTGTAATCAATTAGCTTAATTTCTCAGATCTTGTTATTTTTCAACAAAGAATGTTTCCGAAATGCTCATTTTGTGCAATTTTTAGATGCTAACACCTCCACCCAAATAAAAATCTAACAGACTCCATGTCATTCGCTTTGCATTTCACACAAGCATTTCGCTACTCCCACTAAATATGTGTACAGTATGTGACTAATAAAAGTTCATTTTGACCTATTTGTCCGAGCTAATCAGCCTCACAGTATGGGCGCCATGCTGACAGAGACAGGAAGTATAACGGAGCATGTAACTGATCTGAAGAGGGGGTGTAGCATCCAATTGGGGAACTGCTCTGTGATGTAAGGGTTGCCAATTTAATAATAACCGTCTACAGTCTATGGATATCTTCCCACGTGGGACACTTGCTGCTTAACAGGTACAGTTAACTCAAACACTACTCCAATGTTATTAAGAGGGAATGTTAGTTATCATAACTGTACCTGCTTAGTGCATTCAGAAAGTATTCAGACCTCTTTTTCACATTTTGTTAAATTACAGCCTTATTATAAATGGACTAAAATTGTTTTTTCCCCCTCATCAATCTACACACAATACCCCATAATGACACAGCAGAAACCAGGTTTTTAGACATTTTTGCAAATTAAATAAATAGACTATCGCATTTACATAAGTATTCAGACCCTTTACTCAGTACTTTTGTTGAAGCACCTTAGGCAGCGATTACAACCTTAAGTCTTGGATATGACGCTACAAACTTGGCACACCTGTATTTGGGGAGAGTCTCCCATTCATATCTGCAAATCCTCAAGCTCTGTCAGTTGTTTTTTATACATTTTAAAAAAATATATATATATATATTTCACCTTTTATTTAACCAGGTAGGACAGTTGACAACAAGTTCTCGTTTATAACTGCGACCTGGCCAAGATGATTTATTTATTTTACCTTTATTTATAAAGCAAAGCAGTGCGACAAAAACAACAACACAGAGTTACACATGGGATAAACCAAACGTACAGTCAAATACACAATAGAAAAATCTATGTACAGTGTCAGGTTGGATGGGGAGCGTGGCTGCACAGCTATTTTCAGGTCTCTCGAGATGTCAGATTGGGTTCAAGTCCGGGCACTGGTTGGGCCACTCAAGGACATTCAGAGACTTGTCCCGAAGCAACTTCTGCGTTTTCTTGGCTGTGCACTTAGGGTGGTTGTCCTATTGTAAGCTGAACCTTCCGCCCTGTCTGAGGTGCTGAGCACTCTGGAGCAGGTTTTCTTCAAGGATCTCTCTGTACTTTGCTCTGTTCCTCTTTCCCTCGATCTTGAGTAGTCTCCCAGACGTGACGCTTGGCATTCAGGCCAAAGAGTTCAAACTTGGTTTCATCAGACCAGAGAATCTTGTGGTGGCTTCTGTCTGGCCACTTTACCATAAAGGTCTGATTGGTGGAGTGCTGCAGAGATGGTTGTCCTTCTGGAAGATTCTCCCATCTCCACAGAGGAACTCTGTCAGAGTGACCATCAGGTTCTTGGTTATCTCCCTGACCAAGGCCCTTCTCCCCCGATTGCTCAGTTTGGCCGGGCGGCCAGCTCTAGGAAGATTCTTGGTGGTTCCAAACGTCTTCCACTTAAGAATGATGGAGGCCACTGAGTTCTTGGGGACATTTTTTTGGTACCCTTCCCCAGATCTGTGCCTCGACACAAACCTGTCTCAGAGCTCTACGGACAATTCCTTTTACCTCGTGGCTTGGTTTTTGCTGTGACATGCACTGTCAACTGTGGGACCTTTTTATATAGACAGGTATGTGCCTTTCCAAATCATGTTCAATCAATTGAATTTAACACAGGTGGACTCCAAGTTGTAGAAACATCTCAAAGATGATCAATGGAAACAGGATGAACCTGAACTAAATTTCGAGTCTCATTTCAAAGTGTCTGAATACTTATGTAAATAAGGTATTGCTATTTATTTATTTTTAAATACATTTGCAAACATTTCTAAACCTGTTTTTCGCTTTGTTTTAATGGGGTATTGTGTGTAGATTTATGAGGATTTTTTTGGTGTATTTTTATCCATTTTAGAATAAGACAAAGGCAACAAAATGTGGAAAAAGTCCAGGGGTCTGAATACTTTCCAAATGCACTGCACACTTGAGTCATTTAGCAGACGCTCTTATCCAGCGTGACTTAAAGGAGCTATTAAAGGGTGAAGTGCCTTGCTCAAGGACACATCGACATGTTTTTTTTCTTCTTCACCAAGTCGGCTTGGGGATTCGGACCAGTGACCAATGCTCTTAAATGCTAGGCTACCTAACATCCATATTTATATACTTGTGGGGTTAACCTTTTGAGTGTAATCAGAGAGGGTCATGGGTAAAAACAGTTGGGTGGATACCTTGATTTGACTCCTCCAATGATGAGCAGTTGGGTGGATACCTTGATTTGACTCCTCCAATGATGAGCAGTTGGGTGGATACCTTGATTTGACTCCTCCAATGACGTTCCTGATCACTGATGAATAAACTACCACGAGGATAGAGGAGAGGAAGACTCATGGCCTGGTTAGAATCCTTCACAAATACATCTATCCTTTAGGTTACCACTCTATCACTTACTAAAATATAACTAACTTGTGATTATTTCAAGGAAGGGTGGAAGCATTTTGAAAAACAATAAAAATGCGGTCAGATTTTCTTTCATCTTCCTATCAGCACTTTTATTTAGTTTTTATATGTCCTTTTAAACTATTTGAGAATATAGTCCAATTTCAATACTCTTTTTAAAAGTGTTTCCCAACACTAGTCCTCCAGTACCCCCAACATTACACATTATAGATGTAGCCCTGGACACAAGACACTAGTCCTCCAGTACCCCCAACATTACACATTATAGATGTAGCCCTGGACACAAGACACTAGTCCTCCAGTACCCCCAACATTACACATTATAGATGTAGCCCTGGACACAAGACACTAGTCCTCCAGTACCCCCAACATTACACATTATAGATGTAGCCCTGGACACAAGACACTAGTCCTCCAGTACCCCCAACATTACACATTATAGATGTAGCCCTGGACACAAGACACTAGTCCTCCAGTACCCCCAACATTACACATTATAGATGTAGCCCTGGACACAAGACACTAGTCCTCCAGTACCCCCAACATTACACATTATAGATGTAGCCCTGGACACAAGACACTAGTCCTCCAGTACCCCCAACATTACACATTATAGATGTAGCCCTGGACACAAGACACTAGTCCTCCAGTACCCCCAACATTACACATTATAGATGTAGCCCTGGACACAAGACACTAGTCCTCCAGTACCCCCAACAGTACACATTATAGATGTAGCCCTGGACACAAGACACTAGTCCTCCAGTACCCCCAACAGTACACTTTATAGATGTAGCCCTGGACACAAGACACTAGTCCTCCAGTACCCCCAACAGTACACATTATAGATGTAGCCCTGGACACAAGACACTAGTCCTCCAGTACCCCCAACATTACACATTATAGATGTAGCCCTGGACACAAGACACTAGTCCTCCAGTACCCCCAACAGTACACATTATAGATGTAGCCCTGGACACAAGACACTAGTCCTCCAGTACCCCCAACAGTACACATTATAGATGTAGCCCTGGACACAAGACACTAGTCCTCCAGTACCCCCAACAGTACACATTATAGATGTAGCCCTGGACACAAGACACTAGTCCTCCAGTACCCCCAACAGTACACATTATAGATGTAGCCCTGGACACAAGACACTAGTCCTCCAGTACCCCCAACATTACACATTATAGATGTAGCCCTGGACACAAGACACTAGTCCTCCAGTACCCCCAACAGTACACATTATAGATATAGCCCTGGACACAAGACACTAGTCCTCCAGTACCCCCAACAGTACACATTATAGATGTAGCCCTGGACACAAGACACTAGTCCTCCAGTACCCCCAACAGTACACATTATAGATGTAGCCCTGGACACAAGACACTAGTCCTCCAGTACCCCCAACAGTACACATTATAGATGTAGCCCTGGACACAAGACACTAGTCCTCCAGTACCCCCAACAGTACACATTATAGATGTAGCCCTGGACGCAAGACACTAGTCCTCCAGTACCCCCAACATTACACATTATAGATGTAGCCCTGGACACAAGACACTAGTCCTCCAGTACCCCCAACAGTACACATTATAGATGTAGCCCTGGACGCAAGACACTAGTCCTCCAGTACCCCCAACAGTACACATTATAGATGTAGCCCTGGACACAAGACACTAGTCCTCCAGTACCCCCAACATTACACATTATAGATGTAGCCCTGGACACAAGACACTAGTCCTCCAGTACCCCCAACAGTACACATTATAGATGTAGCCCTGGACACAAGACACTAGTCCTCCAGTACCCCCAACAGTACACATTATAGATGTAGCCCTGGACACAAGGGCTTGATGATTAGTTGACAAGATGAATCGTGTGTGTGTGTGTGCTTGTCCAGGGTTCAAATAAAAAATACATGTACTGTTTGGGGTGCTGGAGGACCAGGGTTGGGGAAACACTGCTTTTAAACACTATTTTCTCCCTTCCATGAACTAATCCCAGATTGAGCACAAATTGATAGGTGTAAACACAACCAATCCAGTCATGTCACATCAAGGATTTCTTTAAGGAAAGCAGAAAGGAGAAATGTATTCTTAAAGTATTCGAACGAGGCCATTGTGTAACATAATTCACTGTTATGGCTGTGCCAGTGGAACTTTTTGATGCAATTTGAAATTGTCATTCAGTACAACAAAGCAACGTGCAGCACTTTGACGAATTACCATCAGGTTGCATTACCTAAATAAAACACTGAGTGCTCAAATTAATTCTGATGTAAATGCAGACGAGGCTTATATTATGTAGGCCTGCTTGACGACCATCTTGAGAACATGAAAAATGCACAGGGTGATGCTGATACTCAGATTTATCACTTTAAAATGTGTCAATTGTGCTGTCGGTGCCGTCATTCTGTTACCAAACTTTGCATCTGCACTGTTCTTCAAGTAAATGTGTTTCTGTCAAATGTTCTGAGGAAATTGGTAAAGGTTCAATGCAGCCATTTTTATCTCAATATCAAATCTTTTCTGGGTAACATTTAAGTACCTTACTGTGATTTTGTTTATTTTTGACCATTTTAATTTAAAACAAATAGCTTCTTAGCAAAGATCAATTTCTCAAGCAAGAATTTTGCTAGGACTGTCTGGGAGTGGTCTGAGTGGGGAGGGGAGCACTGAAAACTAGCTGTTATTGGCAGACAGGTTTGGAACTCTCGTTCTTATTGGACTACTAACTAATTTACAGACAGGTGATGTCACCAGGCAGGCCAAAACTCAAACCTTCCAACAGACTTAAAAATTCCAGATGGTCTTTTCAAGCAGCTCTTACACTAAAAGGGCATTATCATAATTTCCACCATATTATTCCAACCTCATAGTGTGGAAATGTGTGTGTATATATATATATAACACAGGTAAATCATGTTTTGGACTGCACTGGGCCTTTACAAGTCGTCTGTGTGGATAAAGTTGTGTGGTATGTATAACTTTCACTGGTTTTTGATTGGCATACATTTTAAAGTGAAAAATCAGAGTCATTATCATTCTGTGTTGGAATTGCCCATCATTAAAAGACTTAGTAGTCCTATATATTCGGCCTTTCATAGCTGATCTAGGATCATGTTTCACGCCCTTAGCCCTGCCTTTAAACATTGCACAGATAAACAACAAAACAGTTCTTGGACCTGTTGTTTGGGGGCAATAACCTATTATAGGTTATGTAGGTTTCCACACACAATATAGTTATCCATACCATTTTTGATGATGCACAATGTAGGTCTATCCACTATTCAACATGTAGATATTTTGAAAACGTGACTTCTACTTGTACTGGGGTAATGCTTACGCTTACGTACACCTTGTTATGAATAACATAGCTAAAACGCTGTGGGGAAAGCAGTAGGCGAAATGTCTACACCCGCTTAGGAAGTACAAAGCGCATAGGAAAACCTCGTGTTCTCTGTCAGAACTCTGGTTCGCTGTCCCTGGTGCTGAAAGCTGTGGGGCTGAATGCCGATTTCAGGATTTCTTCGTGCGGTGTGCATGGAAATACGACAGCAATGCCTCTTATTCCACACACTATTTTGCGTTGGTGCAACATATTGGCTTTTATAATGTGCAGTAAAGATCTGTAGGATATAGCATTTTAATATCGTAGACCTATGGCACACGGAGTAGACTAGGCTATATTGACTTTACTTCACAGCTTTTCAAATTGGCAGTTTAGATGCCTCAACGAATAACGAAAAGTTGAGAGGGGCTTTAGATTATAGCCTACTTCATTCAATTGAAAATATGTTCCCACGTGTTGGAAATGTGTCCTTACATGATCGACTCTTTCAATAGGTAAAGGATCTTACTGTAACCTATAAAACGGCAAGATTCTAAAGCGTATTTTTCTGTTCAATCCACGAAAAATTAATTATCAAGCAAGACATTGTGTCATTCCTGCGTGCCAGATATTATGTGGCAAGTCAGTATTGTTAGACATCAAATTCCATATTAAGGAAAAAAAAAACTTGATCTTTTTGAATGGCATCAAATAGAACCAATGAGAAGACCGACGAGGACGCGTTATAGCCAATTACATTCAGGCACCGAGATTCATCACGGTAAACGGAGCTACTCCGGGTATACTTCCGCGTGCATGCGTGCTCGTGTGTGTAGGTTGAATGGATGAAACAACGAGAGCGGAGAGGTATAGCGTTGCTGTGATACGGCCCTATATATTTGCTGACAGGACTATCTTCCTTTTAAAGACAACCTCCTCCTTACATTGGTTTTCACTTAGTGATGTCGCGTATTTGTGTGGTGAACCTGTAAAGAGCAAGACAGGCAGAAGCCAGCTTTTTTAATGATTTGATTCATTTTATTTCTTCAGTTATTTTGATTTTATTTAATCCATTGGCTGAAAGGGACTCATTTCTGTATTTTGGTTAAATAAATATTTAATTTAATCATTTTATCTTGTTTATGTGTTGATTTCTGTTTCCAAGTTTGAACTAAGAGAAAGGCCGAATTCATCTTTTTATAGCCTATTTGCAAGTGTCTTCTTCATTCTCTATTTTTAAAGAGATTGTTTGGCTAAGGACGTCCGTAACTTTCATTTGTAGAAACGGTAAGACATTTATTCATTATTAGCCTATGTGAAATCGATATTTTGTGACTTCCAAGTTTTTTATAACAATATGATTGTAGGCTATTGTTTGATATCGTAGCCTGCACTCTCATCGCATGAGAACCATAGCCAAATGTTTCAGTTACATTTTTGTTGTGGTCTATTTTTTTTTTCCAGAGATTAATTGTGTAGAATTGCGATGCATAAATATGAATATCTCGATTAGATCAATCCATCTGCGCCTAGATTCTTTGCTACCCATGTCAAGCTACATTATGTGTGTCAGGTGAACGCGAATCTTTGGGTTTCGCATGTCTTATTGGTAACCAAGCCACGAGTGTGAATACTACAATATGGATTTGATAGGCTATAGGCAGCGCGTTGTCTTCAATGGTATTGGTTAAACTGGTTACATATTCTGTAGTCTTCTTTTCTATACAATGGGAGTGACACATGTACTGATAAGTAAGCCGGTCTCTGCACATGGATGGTTATTTAGCTTATTACCAGTTTACATGATTAGGGTCGCAATCTCAGACCCTATCCTACGTAACTAGGATAGGTTATGGTCTAAACTGCACGACAAAAAAAGTGCCATAGTTTTTTTGGGGGGGTCAACTATGGATTGGTGGTAGCCTTGCCTGCTTCATCGATTTAAAACTTGGTGCATTAATCTCTAAATACACTAATTGATAAATACAACTAAACACATGTCATTTATGCACTCACTCGTTTGACAATACGATTTGGATTGGCTATTTTAAACAGGCCCTGGAATTAATTGAAGAATCGATGATGTAGGTCTAAGGTGTGAAACATTTTGCTTGCGAATTCACGTGCGATTTGCATTTAAACCCAGACTACCTGAGACTAGCCTATGCACCACGAAGACCCACATTCAGGTGGATGTCTACCAAAGGAGGCTGCTGAGGGGAGGTTCACTCATAATGGTTGATTACGGAGATAATGGAATGGCATCAAAACACATGGAACCCATGTATTTCATATAATTCTACTCCAGCCATTACAACGAAGTGGTCCTCCACAATTAAGGTGCCACCATCTTCCTGTGATGTCTTTAAAAAAGGCTGTAAATCAGAGATGCAGTGGTGGGACTTTTCAAGGGCTCTATCCATTTTAAAAGCATAATTAAAAGTACCCCAATTCTTTCACCTGCACCCTGCTTTAAATGGGCAATCTGAGATTGATACATCAATTTTAACTTTTAAATTAATTATATAGCCATAGATTATTTAATATTGATACATTCCCCTTAAATCAACTGTGGTACCCCATCAGAACCCATAATACATTTGTTTACTATTGTTTGTAAACAAACACTATAACCTCAACATGGTTTAAACTATAATTTGAATTTCATGGAGGGTCAGTGTTTGTATCCATTGAATCTGTCTAAGAATTCCTCAGCTGTTAACCAAAACAGTGGCGGGAATGGGCTTTGTTTGCTATTGCAGATTGGCCCTTCAATTAGTCAAACAGAAGGAACTTCAAATTGAAAAAAAAAAAACACACAAAAAAACATGAGGGCAAAAAATAAACAATGCATTGCACTAGGCTACAGGGTCTTCATTTTGATTCATGAATATAAAAAAACCATGTTTTTCTTTTCCTGTCTGGAACCTTGACCTAGATGACCCATGGTCTGTGCACCTGATGCAAATTAAAATGTGCCTCCCTTCTATTTGGGCTGATTGACAAGTGGAATATTCCAAATCCTACAAATCCAAGTAAGATAACTCTGCTATTGGCTGCCTATCTTGTCGCTTTATTTAGGATGGTTACGTTCCCGCCACTGTCCAACCATTCCCGACCTTGCAAACTTTGGAGAAGGACCGGTCATTAGTTGCATGGACTTTCGTCAATTATACAAATTTTTGTAAAACTGTGTTTATTACCCAAGGTAAGAACTGTAAATAATATTTTACTGTATCCAACGAAGAAGCCAAACCGTAAAAACGACTAAAGAAAACGGCATGCTCTTTCAAATGCTAAAGCTTGCTAGCTAGTTTGGTTTGGTGTTCGTGAGCCAACCTTTTGCAGGGACATCTCAGCGTGCCTATCCACAGTATGTATTGGTTCACTTTCTAACGTCAGCCGGCTACAATTTGCACATGCATGATGTTTTTGCCCTTTTTTGTTGTTGTTAGTCAATGTTTTGTACTGGTCCAGGTAGCTAGTCCATTGTAGCCGACTAACGTTTAGAAAGTGAACCAATGTATGCCAGCTAACTAAATAGGTCACGTTAGCTGCCGTAGACAATATATTAACGACGTGGCCACACTAGCTAACCCGCTTACTGTTAGTCTAGTTAAACAAATTTCAGTCACGGGTTTAGTTACCTGGTCAACTTATTTGATAGGCAACGCAGTGCTATAATGTATGTTAGTGACCGGTCGGCTGAGGAACCTGGGTTGAAATAGTTGACTGTCTACTGCTTCGTTGAAGGCCATTTGAAACGGGCAGCGTGTTTTTAATTAGCCACGGGTCAATTGCTGGCTATGCAGTAACGTTATACCGGCATGCAGATTGTCATGCGGGTTCATGTCAAGATGTGTACCCACGAGTTGGCTTGTCTCACAGTCAATACATGTAATATTAGTACTTGTATCTAGTTTATATGCACAGACTCGAGATAACAAATCACGGGTGCATATTCACCCATAGCACACGATGTAGGAGACAATTGATTGGTAATGCAGCGCGAGGTCAGCACATTTGTTACTCGAGCAATTAACGCAGGTGGCAAAGATGAACTAATTGTAATGGCAGCTCTCGTCTCCCTGCATGCAGTGTGGCATTCCTCTCCGTGAAGCGGACACCTATTGAGGTATATTCCAGCTATTGAGGTAATTGCTGGTTCTGGTTGGTTCGAACTTCCAATCTTTTATAGCTAGCTATGGTATTAAAATATAACATTATGCATCCCACCCTCATGTTATTGTAAGGCCTGTGTTCCAGGTTGACGCCTCACATGGATGCTTTAATACAACGATAAGGCACGAGGGTGTGGTGGCTAATATACCATGGCATGACGCAACGCCTTACCGTTATTATAAACTGGTTACCAATGTAATTCTGAGCGTTACAAATACATTATTTGTCATACCCGTGGTATACGGTTTTGTTATACCACGGCTGTCAGCCAATCAGCATTCAGGGCTTGAACCACCCAGTTTATAATTAATCTTAAACGGCCTCCAATCAGAATACGCTTGAATAGAAATAGCACATGAAACTAACTGGGTTCAATGTCTAAACTTCTTAAAATCTAAGACGTGTTATTACTGTATTTATACATTAGTTCACTCATCTTGTTATACCATTTGTCCACACCTCTCATGAAAGTGGTGTACGGACACATGGGGAAACAACTTTTCATCTAGTGGTTTATAATTTTCTGTTAGATTCTGTTACTTATTGGTCTTCTTATAGTTCGACCAGTGAAATACTCAGTTGGCATCCCTAGGTGCTCACGGTTGTTATCTGACCTTGGGTACTGAACAAGCAGTGTCTGTCGATGCTTAAGCATTGTCTCAGGCGTTTTGTTTTCCAGTGAGTAGGCAGTCTGCAGTGAGTAATCAGTCAGAAGGTCATGAATAGATTACGAATCATCAAGGCAGCAACTGGAAACGTGGCCAGTGAATATTTACTAGGAGGCTGCTGACTCATGTGTCCTCTCTGGTCTTGTAGGGAGGGGTGGTGGGAGGGCGTGGTTCAGTGCTTCCCTCTTGTAGCTAGCTCAAGTCTCATCTCTTCTCCCTGAACAATATTGCCACACTAAGCCAGGGATTCCCAAACTCGGTTGTCAGACTCCAAGGGTTGCACTTAAATGTTTTTTTGTCCTAGCACTACACAGCTGATTCCTGTAATCAACTATTCAAGCTTTGATAATTTGAATCAAAATACAAAATGTGCACCCCCTTGGGGTCCTGAAGACTGAGTTTGTGGAAATGCTGGCTTAGGACAAAGTAGGGAAAAAAAATAGGTTTAAAATAATTCATTGGCAAGGTGGTAGTTGATAAATAGAAACTAGAATTTGCTTGCTATTTTTAAGTTGATGTTCGGGGAGCATAAATTGAGCTAGTTTCTTTTTTGAATCTTTCCTGCAAGTCTCTAAAAGTTTCTAAGAATTGCTGTTATTCATCGGCCTAAGATGCTGTTTGGGCAATTCCCTTCCTCATATCTCATGTTCCTTCCATGACTTCAACAGATACTGTGACATAAGAGGGGATTACGAGTGGTTGTCTTGCTGTTTTTTTTTGAGCCCAGACATTTTAGCCTTTTCTAAATAAAAGACTGCTGACAGAACGCTTAAAGCGCATGAGAGTGAGTGAACTTCCAAAGGCCATGTCAGTGTGCAGCCCTGTCAAGAGAAATGGGTTAGTTTACAGTGGTTGGTTCCAGCTGAATAATGTTACTCCCGAAAATTCGAAACAAGTTCCTGTTCAAAAATGGCCAATTTTTATGTGAACAATTTCAAAATGTGTGTGTTTTTTTTAAAAGGACGTGTGTTACAATCACCACTGGTCAAAACAAGAAAAGGTGCAAAAAAAAATAAATGTCCCAGCTCTATCTCCTTCTTTCTCTCTGCAGTGAAGGAAGGTTGAGTCCTGTGGTGTAGATGGTATGTGGAGCTCATGCCCTCGTGCTATATGTTGGCCACAAGGTGTCCCTCCCCACAGTGGGTGCAGGTCATTACCCAAGGCCAGCAGCCGCAGTGTCCTTGGACCTGTATCTGCGTCATGGTAGACCTCCCTCAACTCATGGCATGTGGTTGCCCCCCCCAAAATGAAGCAGATGCTGTTTAGCCGTGACTAAACTTCTCTGCCTTCTAATGCAGTGGTCAAGGCAGGTAGCAATAGCTTTATTTTTTTTCATCAATGTTTACATCACACACTCAAGTAGAACTCCTTGGTCTTACTTTTAAAAAAAAATTATTTTATATATATATATATATATCTATATATATATATAAAAAATATTACTTGCTTGTAAAATTATTTTGCTTATTAAGTAGAAGTTCTGCCCCTCCCCAAGTCTGATTCTCTACTTGAATTTAATTGTAGAGGACCTACACCTTCCAGACCCACCCCTGCCTCTAACCCACAATGCAATTTAATTATCCTAGAAATGTTTTAACTCCCCATTTATCAACGTCAAGTTGTTCTCTTGGCAAATATGAGTTTTATGTTAGGAAAGATGAACCAAAAAAACTAAATATACATACATACATACATACAGATTGGCCTGCACATAAGTGAGGCTTTACATTTTTTGGCCTCCTATATTTGTTTTGACAGCATTGGTATGACTTGAATGGCGTCTGGGAAGGTCCTATGAAGCTTAGTGCAATATGCTCTTAGTGCAATACCAATCATGCTCCGGACTGCAGGCCATTTCATAGCTATTTTCCCTGTACAGTCGGTGCCACTTCAGAAAACATAATTTTAAAGGAAATATTTTCTACGGGTAAAGTAGGTGTCTTTTTCTATCATACTAAACAAAAAGAAAATTGCATTTTACATATATATTTTTTTTTATACTGAGGTGAAGTTTATTATGAAATCGGTCAATTGAAGTAAATTCATCAGGCCTTAATCTACGCATTTCACATGAATGAGCAGGGGTGCAGCCCAGGCCCACCCACTGGGGAGCCAGGCCCAGCTAGTCAGAATGAGTACTTCCCCACAAAAGGGCTTTATTACAGACTGATATACTCAGTAAGCTGTCCGTGTGCCCCCCCCCCCGTAGGTGAAGCCAGATTTGGATGTCCTCGGCTGGCGTGGTTATACTTGGTCTAACGTTGTCAGGCAGTTTGGACATACTGCCAAATTCTCTAAAACATTGGTCGCGGCTTATGGTAGAGAAATTAACATTCTAAACTCTGGCAACAGCTCTGGTGTATGCCCCCTCAACTTAAGACATCTGTGGCGTTGTGACAACTGCACATTTTATTGGCCTTACATACACTTTACGTGTGTGTGTTGTATTTTCTTAGTCCTGTTTCTCAAAAGGTGCCATTTCTGTAACTATTGCAGTGCTGTAATAGCAAAAGTTGTGTGTGTGTGTGTGTGTGTGGCTTGGTTGTCTTAGCCAATTTGTGGTGGTAGAGTAGCTACTCTTGTGACGTGAACAAAAGAAATGTCAGGGCTCATTGTAAGTGATGAAGTGCTATGCATTAATGTTCAAGGACACACACACACACACACACACACACACACACACACTGAAAAGGGCCCTTTGGAACACCCTGACCTTATCAACACAAAACTATGATTCTCCCGTAGTCTAGTACGGCCTGTGCATCTGCATGCTCCTTCCATGAAGTGCTAACTGCAGTCCTAAGAGATCAATAGTGTCATTTTAGCTGAGAAACACTGAGGGGCTGGTTTTGCCGTCACTTTGAAGTGGGTGGCTGACTATCTAGTTAGCAGATGTTTGTTTCGCATCAGCATTGATTCAGAAACGTTCTTTCAGAAATATTGTATACTTAGAACATGGAACGCTGTTGAACTTGCTTAGTCCAGGCAAATTAGGCCCTTTAATCTACTTCCCCCAGAGTCTGATCTCGTGCATAACGGTTTTATGTATCTGCGTCCAGTATGAAGGACATTAGGTGGTTTCGCTAGTTAGCAATTGCGCTAACGCTAGTTAGCAGCTTCCTTCAAACTGCACACAGACAAATGATTTTTTTTTACCCATGAGTTCATCTGACTGAGGAAGTAAATAAAAGGTCTCGCTGCCAAAATCCTGAACTATCCCTTTAACTCACATACCCAAGTAGACTTACGTTATCAGTGTAAACTAATATTGCAAAACCTACTGCTAATATCTGCAACTCTGTACAATGCATTTGTACACTAACTAGATGCACTCACTGATGTCAGTCAGTGGTCATTGCAAAGCACTCACCAGAGAAACGTGATTAGGCTACTCTGTTTTTCACAATCTGAAAAACAGAAAATATTAATCCATTAAAGTTTTTTTTCTTCTGTTCACAGAAAATTGCCTTAATCTGCATTTGCTGTACCTAATCATATTTCTTAAAAAAAAAATCCTTGATTTGATGTGGCTTGTGTGGAAGGTGAGGTTCCTTTTTCCCACAGCATGCTCCGCTCTTAACTCTAAACTGCCTACTGTAGTGGAATTATCTGGCCCATACGCTACCAGGGTTTTCCACAAGTACATGGAGTAGCCAGCCAGGCGTCCCGATCCATGATCCACGATTTGATGAGCTTCAGATGTTTTCAATCACGAGACTCCCAGTTAGATAGCAAATGTTCCTTTTACCAAAAATATTATTTTTGTAGGGGAAATAGCTCCGTTTGTTCTTCAATTTCCAGGCAATTTCTCGTGAAGTCACGAAAACGGCGAAAAATATTCCAAATTAGCTCCATAATATCGTCAAACATGGCAAACATTGTTTATAATCAATCCTCAAGGTGTTTTTCAAATATCTATTCGATAATATATCCATCGGGACAATTAGTTTTTCAGTAGGACCGATTAGAGTAATGGCTAACTCTGTATTTTACACGAGAGTCACCCTGGGAGCATCAGATGACCACTTACGCAATGTAGCCGCCTACGGCTATTCTTCAACATAAATGCGTAAAACTACGTCACAATGCAACACCTTGGGGAATACGGAGAAAAAGTAATCTGGTTGATAAGCCCATTAATAGGGATGCATTGGAACGCAGCGCTTTCAAAACACGAGGCACTTCCGGTTTGGATTTTTCTCAGGTTTTCGACTGCAACATCAGTTCTGTTATACTCAGACAATATTTTTACAGTTTTGGAAACTTTAGTGTTTTCTATCCTAAGCTGTCAATTATATGCATATTCTAGCATCTTGTCCTGACAAAATATCCCGTTTACTACGGGAACGTTTTTTTTCTCCAAAAATGAAAATACTGCCCCCTAGTCAAGGTTAAAACAAATTGCGTAAATGGTCCAGCTATCTTGAAAAATTTAATTAATGTTTAAATTGAAAGGGTTTTCAGTCTTAAGCAGTGATCTAAAGTGACACAAATTGGTCGCATATGCAACTAGATATTGTGCTTTGTGACCAGGAGTTTTTTTTATTTTGGGCTGTGCGACTATGGGAAAGAGTCTCCCAGATGATGATTGTTGTAATGTGGATTCGCTGTAGTGTTGAGTGCCCTAGAGACGAGCAAATGCAGAGTCGTTAGTGTCTTGGTCGCTCCATTACTACAGTGGAGACGGCTTCCTTCTAGTTCAACCAGGTCAAAAGGTCTGACCTGTATTACAGAGCGCACATTTTTTTTTAAACTTCCTATAGCGGCTCACTGGGACTGCTTTTTACATAGTGGGCTGTTCTAAAACTACTCATGCGTCGATGTCGTTCACCATTTGTTTCCTCTTTGTTCAGTCGTGTTATCTCGTTGGCTAACTAGCTAAACCTGGTAACAGTATATCCATACATTTGGGGGCACAGCGAGAACTTGATGTTAAAGAGACAGTGTACAATTTTCTATGTAATGGCATCTCAACAGGAAATGGTGCTTTTACACAATGTAGCAACCTAATATTCCACAAATGGAATCTCAACGATGGGTATTCGTATGAACATTATGGCTCTTTATAATAAATACATGTATTTACAGGGTTACATATTAGTTTCTAGCCCACCACGTGCTTCAAAAGTATCCTTTATTGGGCCTATATGAATTGTAGTTATCTCAATCAATAAAAATAAATTCTACTTTGGTGTTCCTTACTTTGTTGGGAGTATCAGTGCCACGTCTATTTATTTAGAGCCCTGGTCTTATTATATATTTATGGTTTTATGTAGCCTAAATTTATTAAATTATCATTAGGTAGGGCTCTATAAAATCAGTTTTTGCACGATTCCATCTTGGGCTTTTCCCCAAATATATATATAAATATTTTTTTTGTCCACAATGTTCAAACCAGGAGACCATGTTGAAGGTCTGGGGAAAAATATGATGAATGTAGATTTATGGGTGTAGTTAACATTCATAATTCACATTTAGCGAGAGGCGGTTGTTGTTGTATAGCGAGTGTAGCGCACATTTAATGGTTGAGTTTACAAAGCAAGTACCCACTAGATTGAGTTTAAAATAATCATCGTCATTCTGGCAGGTAAGCGTAGGCTACTTTGTCGTTAACATTTTGAGAAGGTTAGCCTGTTTTCACTAGCGTCATCGCTAACGGCTACACAGAGGGAGACGAGAGCATCGCAGACGGCGACGTTTCTCATTGCCTCTTGAGAAAGTATGAATCATGGATGCATTCTGTTAATGCTTTATGATACACTTGGGCAAATTTAGTTAATTTTCAATCCATTTAGTTGGTTCCCTACTAAGAGAAATACTTCATAGAATATTTTTTTGAATCCTGTTTCAATGCCTTGATTCCGTAAGGGCCGTAATGGTCATATTTGGAATGAGGCTCTCCACTACCTATTGTTCCTGCAGTGATGATTTGCCATCTTCAAATGTTTTCATATAGTTTTTTAGCAGGTAATCGCCAACGAGTCTAGGACTACCAGTAGCATATGCAAATTTAAGGAGCTTAAGACTGTCAGCCAATCAACATTCGAGGCTCGAAACACCCAGTTTATAATATTATATATCCATCCACATTGCAGGATTTGAATGGCAAAAGGGGCGTAGGAGAGAGACTATCCAATCGGACACCTTTTAAAAAAAGGAGTCAACACTTGTCAATCAAAGCTCAGGACAACAATAGACTGCGCCACAACTCTGTGGCGGGCTGTATGAAACGTGCAAAGTAAAATGTGTCAACAATTGAGGCTAAGTGGGTTTAGATTCATCGGTACCACTTGCATTACATGGGATGTGCAAATTCACTAGCGTCATGCTTTCCCCCCCTCCTCCGTGTAAAGAAATTGTACTGCAACCAACCACAACACCCACAAATTGTCCCGGGGAGGCAGGACCGACTGCGTTTCCCTGTCATCGCTTGCTTCGACAGGCTCCTATCCTATAAACAGATCGCGAAAAGATTCACATCTCTCATTCTAGCTTGAGTTTAAAAAAAGTTTAATTTTAAACTTTTAAAATGAAAAGTAGCTAAGTTAATATGAAGTCGGGGGAAAAAAATATATAGTCTGACCACGTAAAGGCCGGCGTTAATGGAAAACACTGGGTTGCAACTCTAGTTAACGTTTTATTAATGAACTTTAACCTGTAAGTATTTGTTGGAACTAATGTTATTTCAGTAAATGCTTTTTACTTCATTGAATCAAAGGCGGTAATAAATCTTGCCACCTTTTACATGTTAGTAGCAGTTCATTGTAGTTGGTAATTCTGCAGTGGTAGAATTCTTTGTCATAAAAAAAAAAAAGCATCACGTGCACAATGAGCCTATTCTTAGGGGGAAAATTAAATCTGCATAACTGTTATTAGTCACCACCTACACGTGTGTGTGTGTGTGTGTGTGTGTGTGTGTACTA
Source organism: Oncorhynchus kisutch (assembly GCF_002021735.2). Taxonomy (NCBI): domain Eukaryota; kingdom Metazoa; phylum Chordata; class Actinopteri; order Salmoniformes; family Salmonidae; genus Oncorhynchus; species Oncorhynchus kisutch. The sequence continues at coordinate 40,735,286 of NC_034182.2, forward strand.
GACAAAAATATAAGCTCGACATCCCAAGTTTCATGAGCTGAAATTTTCCATACGCACAATTTTATAATTTCTCTCAAATGTTGTGCATATTCCTGTTAGTGAGCATTTTTCTCCTTTGCCAAGATAATGCATCCACCTGACAGGTGTGGCATATCAAGAAGCTGATTTTTAAACAGTCATTGCATAAGTACGCCTTGTGCTGGGGACAAAAGGCCACTCTAATGTGCAGTTTTGTCACACCACACAATGCCACAGATGTCATGTTTTGAGGGAGCGTACAAGTGGCATGTTGACTGCAGGAACGTTTCCAGAGAATTGAATAGACATTTATCTAAAATAAGCCGCCTCCAACATTGTTTTAGAGAATTTTGGCAGACCACTTGTATGGTGTCGTGTGGGAGAGTGGTTTGCTAATGTAAATGTTGTGAATAGATTGCCCAATGCTGGGGTATTGGTACACATTTAGCATTTTATCAATGGCAATTTGAATGTACAGAGACCCTGACCATATCCTGAGGCCCGTTGTCGTGTCATTTATCCACCGCCATCACCATGTTTCAGCATGATAATGCTCGGCCCCCATGTCGCAAGAATCTGCACACAATTCCTGGAAGCTGAAAATGTCCCAGTTCTTCTGTGCCCTGCAGACTCACAGAATATGTCACCCATTTGCGCATGTTTGGGATGCTCCGGCTCAATGTGTTCCAATATCATCAACTTGGCGTTGAAGAGGAGTGAGACGACATTCCACAATCAACTGCCTGATCAACTCTATGCGAAGGAGATGTGTTGCTCTGCATGAGGCAAATGGTCACATCAGATACTGACTAGTTTTCTGATCCACACCCCTACTTTGATTTTTTTTTTTTTTTTATAAAAAAAAAAGGCATCTGCGACCAACGGATGCATATCTGTGTTAGCCATGTGACATCCATAGGAGATTAAGGAATTTATTTAAATCGACTGATTTCCTTCTATCTTCACCTCAGTGAAGTCTTTTGAAATGGTAATATTTGTATAGTTTTATTCAGTGTATTTTAGTAAGGGGTAGAAATGGCGATACATTTTTTTTTACAGTAATGCTGTTGTGAAAGCAATCCGTTTGGAGCTAATCGAGAGTTCAGAGGGATTGCAGCATCCACAGGACGCCATTGTCCCACTGTCTCTATTGATTAACTGGCATGATTCATTCAGTAGAATGTCTTTCCCACTTACAAACACCCCAGCAAAGTGTCTTCTGAACCCTATTAATTAGCCTGGACACTGATCAATGAGACAACCTGCACCCCCCCCCCCCCCCCCCCCTTTGGCCCTCCAAGACCAGGCTTGAGTAGAGGTACGTAATCTGACTAACTGAAACGACATGTAACCTGGAGCCAGATTTCAGTAGTGCAACACTAACTTTGTATGAAAATATGACCGAGCCAGTATGTTTAGGCTCTAAAGGCAGCTGGTCATGAAATATTGACTAGTAAGAGTGACAAGAGGTAGACATCTTTTCACCTTATTTAAACGGACACATTAACTCTTTTTTTTTAAATGAAGCTTTCTCTACAGTCTTTGCCAGGTGTTGTTGCTTTTCATGATGTGCATAGTCCCCCCCACCCCCACCCCCCCTGTGTGAAAAGGGTTGTGGGATTCAAGAGAACCAGTAACTAAGCATGCTGCATTTTAATGAGTCTTTTTAAAGGGAGTCTGCTCACTGAGGTAAAATTGAGGTGGATGGGTTTAGCCTAGCACACTGGTTTTAAAAAAACAACTGCGTTTTTATTATTTTTATTATTATTATTATTATTATTATTATTATTATTATTATTTTTTAAGAACTGCTCAGCAAGGCCTCCAGGGGGACAAGATGCACCATGCTCAAATGCCAGGATGAGGCTGCTGGTTGGCTGCACATGCACAAAGCCTGTACTGGGACAGATTTTGAGGCAGAGCCTTGCCAAGTTCCATTTTCTAAGTGTTTATCTAAATGAAATATTCGTGCCTTGTAGCATTGTCTCCAGTGGGACAATGGCCAATGTTTGTACTTCTAATTAAAGGTGACGCTAAGAATGGGAGGTGACAAAGCAAGTCTTCCCTCAACATTTGGGTGTTTGGTGGCACCGTTGTCTGTTTTGGCCCAATTTGGAGAGACTAGGCTTTGTTTGTTGTTGGATTTGTTGAAGTAATGTTAACATTCTATTAGGGGAGAGCGAGTTGATATGTAAATGGACTTCATTCCCTTGTTCTCATCTGCCCTGACCTGTAAAAGGTTGACCGGTATGAAAGCATTATGGGGTTTTACCTTTCACCTGTTGCATTATTTTTACACATCAGGGTCCTGTATTCAGTGTGTCACAGAAGTGCTGAACTAGGATCAGGTTCTTATGATCTGAAAGGCTAATCTGATCCTAGACTGCTGTGACTACGGTGCCTGTTAAGATGTTGAGGACAGGGGGGGGGGTAGCGGCACCTTACTTTACAACCTGATTTTCTTGCTTTTCTCAGCTTTTCTCAGCTTAATGTATTTTTTTATTGATGGGATTTATTTCTTAACAAATCAGCCAGGTTTCAGTGGAGGCTGCTGAGAGGAGGATGGCTCATAATAATGGAATGGTATCAAACGCATGGAAACTGTGGTGGATGCATTTTGATTCCGCTCCAGCCATTACATTGGGGAGGAAGGGGAAGGTTCTCTTCTGCACTGTTCAACCAATCCAGTAAATGTGGAGGAGTTTGTTGTTGGACTCTGCAGAGGCTACAGCAAGAGTGAAGGCAGTTTTCTGTCAACCTAGGAGATGAGATGGAGCTCTTGTGAAGTTTCAAATGAGTGGATTTGGCTATTTCAGCCGCACCCGTTGCTGACGGGTGTATTAAAATCAAGCACACAGCCATGCCCTCTCCGAAGAGAAACATTTGGCTGTAGAATGGCCTTAGTGAAGAGCTCAGACTTTTTTCAATGTGGCACCGTCATAGGATGCCACCTTTACAACAAGGCAGTTTGCCAAATGTCTCCCCCCCTTGCTAGAGCGTCCTTGGTCGACCATAAGTGCTGTTATTGTGAAGTAGAAATGTGTAGGAGCAACAACGGCTCAGCCACAAAGTGGTAGGCCACACAAGCTCACGGAATGGGACCGCTGAAGTGTTTGGCGCGTAAAAATTCTGTCCTCAGTTGGAACACTCACTACCGAGTTGTGTCCAGACGCAGTTTGGAACGTCAGCACAATAAATGTTTGTTGGGGGCTTCATGCATTGGGTTTCCATGGCTGAGCAGCCGCATACAAGACCAAGATCACCATGTGCAATGCAAAGCGTCGACTGGAGTGGTGTGACGCTCGCTGCCATTGGACTTTGGGACAGTGGAATCTGGGTTTGGCTGATGCAAGAAGAACACTACCTGCCCCAATGCATAGTGGCAACTGGAAAGTTTGGTGGCAGATGAATAATGGTTTGAGCCGAGCCCATAAGTTCCAGTGACTGGGAAACCTTAACGCAACAGCATGCATACAATGACATTATAGACGATTCTGTGCTTCCAACTTTGTGGCAACAGTTTTTGGTAAGTCCCTTTCCTGTTTCAGCATGACATTGCCCACCGTGCGCAAAGTGTGGTCCGTACAGGAATGGTTTGTCGATTTGGTGTGGAAGAATTTGACTGGCCTGCACAGAGCCCTGACCGAAACCTCAACGAACACCTTTGGGCAGAATTGGACCGCCGACCTCAGGCTAGGCCTAATCGCCCAACATCAGTGCTCGACCTCATGAATGGAAGCAAGTCCCTGCAGCAATGTTCCAGAATCTAGTGCAAAGCCTTCTCCACTCTTCAGGGGCTGTTATAGCAGCAAAGGGGGGACCAACTCCATATTTATACCCGTGATTTTGTAATGAGCCGTTCGATGGGATGTTCCACACACACTACATGGCCAAAAGTGTTTTCAGTAAACAAGCCAGTTCTGACAGTCAACCTTTTTTTAAACAAAACAACAACAAAAAATATATTCTAATGACTCAATGGATTATTAACCTTGAGGTGAAGTGTAGGCCCTACATTGATATTTGGTTTGGAGATGAAAATGAAATGAATCCATTGTTTTGATCATCTGAAGGGCTGTCATTTAATGATAAAAGCCACACCAGTCAGATGAAGGGCTGTTCAAGCACGACTAAGAGCAGAAAAGCCAGAGTACCCACCATGTTGGAAATAATTGTAGTCCCGCCATGTTCAGCCTAACTGATCTCATTATGGTGTGTCCTTGTGACTGCCACTACTGTTGTAAAGCGCTGTGTAATTCTGTGCGGTCAGCTGTAGAGCCCTAGTTTAGTTACAGCATTGACCTTGGTAGAGGGGACATTACTACCTAAAAGCCTGTTGATGTTGCCTCACTGTAGAAGTTTGGCATACTCTGTTGGTTTTAGGTTGACTGTCCTGGTTGCTGGCTTTGGCTTTTTTTTTTGACTGCCTGAAACATAAATCTAGGGAAAACATGCGTTGTGATAATACTCTAAATATTCATTTAGAAATGCTGCCGTCTAACAACTTAGCCTTCAACCTGTTGTTTGACTATAGCTATCGAATAAGAACACGCTAGCTTGATTTTTGTCTCATCAAAATTCAATAATTTGTAATCTTCCTCGAACACTTGTAGCCAATGGGTAAATACAGAAAGGTTAGTTTCAATTGAGATGTGTTAAGGTACATCATGTGGGTGATGATGTACAGCGCTAAGAGTCATGGGTAAAACTGAAGGTGTTTTACTCTTTTTCAGCTTTGTCCGGCTAAGTAAACATAAGTGACTATTGGAATTCACGGGGAGACGATAAACCATTTGATTTAAAGTGTATTTGTTTCAAAACAATTCAAAGCAAGTCGGTTGTCTTTTCATAGTTCAATGTCGGTCTGTTGCCAGTGGCAACATTGCTTCTGGATTGCATTTTTGTGCATATATTTGAGTGGGCTGCAGATTCTCGTGTCTATTAAACTACCCAGAGTATCGATCCATTTTGCAGTTGTGACATCAAGAGCTCAAACAGTCCTGTTCCTACCAATAAAGTATAGATTTTTAAAATGCAACACAGGGGCTTAGTCTTGTGTTCATATTTACAGAAATGCATACATCAATTGACTTGTCATTATCCCAAACATCATATTGACATGTAATTGTAAATTAGAACGCGCTGGACATCAGGGCTCAGACATAACTGTAACATATTAGGATTTTGACGGTGTTTCTGCATTGGTTTTATTAGTCGCAAAGGTAGTGACTTCACGATAAGAGCCCATGTGTGTTGATTGCATGTTTGCACTAAACTGAGTAGCACTTGATACATGTACATTGAGCAAAAATATAAACGCAACATGTAATGGGTTTGGTTTCATGAGCTGAAATAAAAGATCCCAGAAATGTTCCAGACAAACGAGAAGCTTTTTTTCTCCCCTAAAAAAATGTGACATTTGTTTATCGCTGCCAAGGTAATTCATCCACCTGACAGCTGTGGCATATCAAGAATCTGCTTAAACGGCATCATCAATACACAGGGGGGGGGACCTTGTCCTCGGGACAATAAAAGGGCACTAAAATGTGCAGTTTTGTTACAACGCAATGCCACAGATGTCTCAAGTTTTGAGGGCGCATACAATTGGCATGCTGACTACAAGAATGTCCACCGTTGAATGTTCATTTCTCTACCATAAGCTGCCTCCAATGTCATTTTAGAGAATTTGGCAGTACCTTCAACCGGCCTCACAATCGCATACCCACGTATGGCATCGTGTGGGTGAGCAGTTTGCTGATGTCGACATTGTGGGGAAAAAATGCCCCATGGTGGGGTTATGGTATTGGGGCATACATAAGCTAGACAATGAACACAATTGCATTTTATCGATGGCAATTTGAATGCACAAAGATACCTTGAGATCCTGAATCTGCCGCCATCACCTCATGTTTCAGCATGGCCAAGGTCGAACTCCTCTACAACATTCCGGGAAGCTGAAAATGTCTTCTTCCATGGCTTGCCCACGACGGCGTTTCTCCAGTTCCCTCCAATATCCAGCAAAATTCGCACTGCCATTGAGGAGGGGGACAACATTCCACAGGACACAATAAACAGCCTGATCCAACTCTATGCGACAGAAGTGTGACGCAGCATGAGATATGGTCACACTAGATACTGTCTGGTTTTCTGATCCAGCTGACCCCTACCTTTTTTTTTAAGGTACCTGACCAACCTATACATATCTGTATTCCCAGTCATGTGACATCCCATAGATTGGGGCCTAATTTAATACATTTTAATTGACCTATAATTTTTTTTTCATTCTATGAACTGTAACAGCCTTTGAAATGTTTGCCTACATTTTTTTTGGGGGGGGGGGGGGGGGGGGGTTGTCAGTGATTTAACACTTCCACTGCTTTGAGAGAGGTTACCTTTTTCCAAGTCATGCTTAGCTTTTTTTTCTGGTTACATTTATGGCAGTTAAAGATTTCGTTTTCTTTTCTTTCTTTTTTTTTTTAACTAGGTGATATTTCCGTTTTGACTACAGCTTTAAAAAAATATATATTTATATGAAAATATATATAAAAAATAATCAAAGTGGATACGTTTCGCCACAGTCGGAAGTCTGAGGAAGGTCCAGTTCACCCACAACAAAGCATGACAGATCTCCCTCTGGAGACGATGGTATTAAAAAAAATATATAAAAAAATATAATATATATTATATATCAAACGTATCCACTTTGATTATTTTTGATGTAGCAAAGCTTAGATTTACCTGACTTGTTGTGGTTATAACCTGGCTTAGGGTTAACAAAGACCTGACTGTAGCTCAATGTGTCTCATGTGATCAAGCAAATTGTAATTTTGAATGACATCAGATTGGGGGGGGCGGGGGGGTGCTTTGTGAGCTACTTGATCATTGGTTAGTGAATGTCAGTATAATAAAAAGCAGTGGCGCTGTATCGGGCGAGCTTCAGATGTAAGCTGTACTGTGCAACTCTATGGGTTTTTACCTCTGACGCATCCCATCCATTCAACTAATTATCATTACTCATGCTTGTTCCTGTTTTGCGTGGCCTGATTTTTTTCTTTCTTTCTTGATTCTAACTCCCTACAGATATTTCCTCCCCGTTTTCATTTCTGCTCCTTCCTAAAGATGACTTACTTATTATGACCTCCCCTCTCCCAACAATGAAGTGATTCCCCCCCTTTTTGTTCCGTTGAATCTAACATGCAGTGCTTCTTGTGTCCCATATTTGCAGACGGCAACTCCAAACTAACATGGCAGTCAGACTGTGCGACGTGGCTTCTCTGCTTAGAAGTGGTTCGTGGGCGACAGAGCCTTGGACTGGGGTTGGTTGCACTTCATCTTCAATTCATTTGGGCCAATTTTTTTAACTATAAAAAAAAAAAATGCTCATCGTGTCAGGCCATACCAAGGACTGACTAGCTCTCACCAATTTTGCCAGAAATGTATTTTGTGTTCAATATTAGGCAAATTTACGGTTGCTTTTCCACTTTGGTTACGAGAAATTTGTGGTAGTCTGTCCATTTGGTATGGTCTAAAACGGTCACTTTGATAATGACTGAATGTATGCACTTAAAGTAGTATAGCATTTGAAATACTTGTAGGGAGATGTAGTTTTTTTTGTAGAAGTATGACATCCTATCCCCTTGCACTTTTTTGTTGTTTTTGTAGTCCCAGTATTTTCACAGTTGTGTAGTCTAGCAACTGTGTTTGTATTCACAACACTGACTTGAATAATGGAGATGACCTACTGATTTTCACGGTCCGTTAGGGCTGGGAATGGCCAGGGACGTCACGATACTTAGGTGGCGATAGGATATATTTTGCGATTTTCTTTATATATTGCGATTTGATGTTACAAACATATCGCTCACTAGGTCTGCTGCAGACACGTCATTTTGATCCGTCATGGAAATAAATGCTGAGGAAATGATGGCTCACTATTTACAAAGATGGAGAACAAGCTACAGGATGAAAAATACCTGAGATTTGGCGAAGTTACTGCCAACTAGCGCTGGCTAACGCAACCTAGCAAAAAATAAATCAATCCTTGGAGTCAAAGTAGCGATATTTCGGCCAAAATAATATTGTGGTATGCCCCCCTTTTGAATAGTGCCCCATTTTCTATCAGAAAACAGAAGTTCACATACAATTTAGGTTGGAGTCATGAAAAAAAAAAAATCACCCACTCCACAAATTTCTGGTTAACAAACTATAGTTTTGGCAAGTCGGTTAGGATATTTTCCCAACAATTGTTTACAGACCGATTTTTAAATTCACAATTCCAGTGGGTCAGAAGTTTACATACGTTGACTGTGCCTTTTTAAACAGCTTGGAAAATTCCAGAAAATGTCATGGCTTCTGATAGGCTAATTGACATAATTTGAGTCGATTGAAGGTGTACCTGTGGATGTATTTCAAGGCCTACATCTTCACACGGTCCTTGGCTGTTATTCTGGGATTGATTTGCACCTTACGCACCAGGGTGTGTTCATCTCTAGGAGACAGAACGCGTCTCCTTCCTGACCGGTATGATGGCTGCGTGGTCCCATGGTGTTTATACTTGCATACTATTGTTTGTACTGATGAACGTGGTTCCTTCAGGCGTTTGGAAATTGCTCCCAAGGATGAACCAGCCTTGTGGAGGTCTTCAATTATTTTTCTGAATGATATTTTTTTATCTTTCCCATGATGTCAAGCAAAGAGGCACTAAGTTTAAAGGTAGGTCTTGAAATAGGTACAGGTACACCTCCAATTGACTCAAATTATGTCAATTAGCCTATCAGAAGCTTCTAAAGCCATGACATAATTTTCCCAAGCTGTTTAAAAGGCACAGTCAACTTAATGTATGAACTTCTGACCCACTGTAATTGTGATACAGTGAAATAATCTGTCTTAACATTTTTTGGGAAAAATTGTCATGCACAAAGTAATGTCCTAACCAACTTGCCGAAACGTATAGTTTGTTAACCAGAAATTTGTGGAGTGGTTACGTTAACTCGTTAATGTAATCCTCCGACTTCAACTGTATGTATACACACAGTGCGTTCTTACGTTACAACCTTATTCTAAAGTGGATGAAATATTTTTTCCCCCTTCAATCCACACACTAACCCATAATGACAAAGCGATAACAGGTTTTTAAAGTTTTTGCACATTTTAATGAAAAATAAACACCTTTTTTTTATTTACATAAGTATTAAGACCCTTTGCTATGAGACTTGAAATTGACCTCTGATGCATCCTGTTTTCATTGATCAACCTTGATGTTTCTACAACTTTGAGTCCACCTGTGGTACATTCAATTGTTTTGGACATGATTTGGAAGGTCCCACAGTTGACCGTGCATGTCAGTGCAAAAAAACAAGCCATGAGGTAATAGAAATTGTCCGTAGAGCTCAGACAGGATTGTGTCGCAGTACAGATCTTGGGAAGGGTACCAAAAAATGTCTGCAGCATTTGAAGGTTCCCAAGAACACAGTGGCCTCCATTCTTAAATGCGCAAGGGAAGTAGGGCCTTGGTCAGGGAATTGACCAAAAAACTATAGTCTCTCTGACAGTTCTTCTGTGGAGATGGGAGAACCTTCCAGAAGGAAAACCATCTCTGCAACTCTCTACTAATCAGGCCTTTATGGTAGTGACCAAATGGAAGCCACTCCTCAGTAAACAGCACATGACAGCCCGCTTGAAGTTTGCCAAAAGGCACCTTAAATAAAACACTTTAATATATATATACATAAGAACAAATTCTTATTTACAATGACGGCCTCATCCTGCCTAACCTGCCTCTTATGCGCCACCCTATGGGACTCCCAATCACGGCCGGTTGTGATACCCTATTTCAAATCCAGGCTGTCTGTAGTGATGCCTCTAGCCCTGAGATGCAGTGCCTTAGACCGCTGCGCCACCCGGGAGCCCTAAAGGACTGTCGGACCATGAGAAACAAGATTCTCTGGTCTGATGAAACCAAGTTGGAACTAATTGGCCTGAATGCCAAGTGTCACATCTGGAAGAAACCAGGCACCGCACATCACCTGGCCAAAACCATCCGTACCGTGAAGCATGGTGGCAGCATCATGCTGTGGGGATGGTTTTCAGCTGCAGGGACTGGGAGACTTGTCAGGATAGTGGGAAAGATGAACAGCGCAAAGTACAGAGGTCTTTTAAAACCTGCTCCAGGGTGCTCTGGACCACCGACGGGGCGAAGGTTCACAACGACCCTAAGCACCCAGCCAAGACAACACAGGAGTGGGTAGTCTCTGAATGTCCCAGAGTGGCCCAGCCAGAGGCCGGATTTGAACCCGACCAAATGTCTCTTGAGACCTGAAAAATAGCTGTGCAGTGACGCTCCTCATCCAACCTGGCAGAGTTTGAGAGAATCTGCAGAGAAGAATGGGAGAAACTCCCCAAATACAGGTATACCAAGTTTGTAGCGTCATACCTGGTAAGACTCAAGGCTGCAAAAGGTGCTTCAACAAAGTACTGAGTATTTTGTATAGATTAAAAAAATTATGTATAGAAATTTGCAAAACATTCTTAGCCTGTGTTTGGTGTGTCATTATTGTTTGTGTGTAGATTGAGGGGAAAACTATTTAATCTGTTTTTAAAATAAGGCTGTAACCTAACGATGTTGAAAAAGTCAAGGGGTCTGAATACTTTCCGTATGCAGTGTTTGTATGCATACATACTGAACAAAAAATATAAATGCAACAATTTCAAGTTATAGTTTCTATACATAAATTTGTCAATTTTAAATTTCATTAAGCCCTAATCTATGGATTTCACAACTGTGCATGGGTGCAGCCACTGGGACACCAGTGGCCTTTTAGTGACCTTTTGTCTCCAGCACAGGGTGCACCAGTGCAATGATCATGCTGTTTAATCAGCTTCTTGATAGGTGTGGCATATCAGGTGGATGGTTTATCTTGGCAAAAGAGAAATACTCACACACAAATGCAAACACACATTTATGCACAAAATTTGAGATAAATAATATTTTTGTGTATGGAACATTTTATAGTATCTTTCAGCTAATAAAACATAGGACCAACACTTTACATGTTGCGTTTATTCTTGGTGTGCGTGTATCTATATATCCATCTCTACATGACCAAAAATATGTGGACACCTGCTCGTTGAACATCTCATTCCAAAATCACGAGCATTAATATGGAGTTAGTCCCCCCACGTTGCTGCTGTAACAGCCTCCACTCTTCTGAGTAGGCTTTCCACTAGATGTTGGAATACTGCTGCGGGGACTTGCTTCCATTTACCCACAAGAATTAGTGAGGTCGGGCACTGATGTTGGGAGATTAGGCATGGCTCGCAGTCTGCTTTCCAATTCATCCCAGTGGTGTTCCATGGGGTTGAGGTCAGGGCTCTGCAGGCCAGTCAAGTTCTTCCACACCGATCTCGACAAACCATCTAGTATGTCACTTTTGGGGTGGCAGGTAGCGTAGTGGTTAATGTTGGGCCAGTAAATGAATCCCCGAGCTGACAAGATTAAAATCTGTCGTTCTGCGCCTGAACAAGGTAGTTAACCCACTGTTTATGCTGTCGTTAGGATTTTCCTTCACTGGAACTAAGGGGCGTAGCCCGAACCATGGAAAAACAAGCCCAGACCATTATTCCTCCTCCACCAAACTTTACATTTGGCACTATGTATTGGGGCAGGTAGAGTTCTAATGGCATCCGCCAAACCCAGATTTGTCTGTCGGTGTCTGATGGTGAAGCGTGATTCATCACTCCAGAGAACGCATTTCCACTGCTCCAGAGTTAAATGGCGGCAAGCTTTACACCACTCCAGCCAATGCTTAGCATGGTGATCTTAGGCTTGTGTGCAGCTGCTTGCCCATGGAAACCCATTTCATTAAGCTCCCGACGAACAGTCCTTGTGCTAATGTTGCTTCCAGAGGAAGTTTGGGACTCGGTAGTGGGTGTTGCAACCAAGGACAGACTGTTTTTACATGTTTCAGCACTTTGCGGTCCCACTCTGAGAACTTGTGTGGCTTACCACTTCCTGGGCCTAACCGTTTTTGCTCCTAGATCAGGGCTCCCCAACCACCTTCCTGGAGATCTACTGTCCTGTGGGTTTTCAGTCCAACCCTAATTTAACACACTTTGATTCTACTAATTTAGCTGCTCAACAAGACCTTAACTAGCCAAATCAGATATGCTAAATTATGGTTGACTGAAAACCCTCAGGACTGTAGATCTCCAGGAAGAGGGTTGGGCAGCCCTGTCCTAGACGTTTCCACTTCACAATAACAACACTTACGGTAGACCGTGGCAGCTCTAGCAGGGCAGAAACCTGACACTGACTTGTTGGGAAGGTGGAATCCTATGACTGTGTGACATTAAGTCACTGAGCTCTTCAGTAAGGCCATTCTACTGCCAATGTAGAAAAGCAGCCCATCGGCACCTCTCTGATTCAGAGGTTGGGCAAAATGAGGACGACAAATTTCAGTTGAAGGCATTCAGTTGTACAATTGACTAGGTATCCCCCTTTCCCTGTCACTCAATCAGGCAGGCACAGGTGCCAGTTCTCCGGCAGATTACTGTTAGTTTCCAAATTGCTATCTGCAAAATGCTAGTTAGTCTTAGCAAGCTACACATATGCAATTCTGGTTAGGAAACTTTAGCTCTAATACAGTGGTGGTATACCTAGATCTGCATATTTGTGCTACCACATGTTCTGAATCGGACAGGAATGGGAAGAGAATTTTCAGTGTTCAAATGTCACTAGGGTCCCCTGGGAAACACTATTCCAATCATATACTTGTTTCATTGCTATGATTCTAACAGTTCACCCAAGTTTGTTTTGGAAGTCTCAATAGCGATATTTGGTCAACACTTAGTTGCAAACAACCTATTGTGCAAACCTACCACAGTGCAGAATCTCACTTTAGTTGATCAGGGTATTCTGCCAGCTTGATATCCGCTTGACATTACAAATGAAGAGTTTCTCATATTGGCCTCTAAGAGGAATGCGCAGCCTGCTGGAACCATTTTGGTTTCCCTGAACACGACTCCACTTTACACTTATTCAAAGGCAGTCGATGCACCTCTGTCTCATATTTGAGATACCATTTGAAGGATGGGTTAGTTAAAATTGAAGGATTTATTTATTTCTGACAAGTCCTGACCAGGACCAACTTAACTGTAATTATGGAATCCAGGAAGTTGATAACTTGATTACAGTAACACATTGCACTTTTCATGGTCCTTTAAGGTCCCATCCCTGTCACACGAAGGGAAATTACACATTGCTGCAGCATCCTGACAGTTTATTTAACCTCTGCTATGGTCTTGGAAGTTAAATTTATATAGGCCCTAGGCAGAGGGTACAAATAGTTTTTGCCCTTCTGGAAACGTACTTCTCAGAACTAAGGATCCAAATCACCTTTTGCGCGTGTTATTTTACACATTCAAGTTTTTCACTATGCTTTGTTCTCGCCCTCCTTCTGAACCCTCAACCCATTTGATCGACATGATGTACCCTATGCCTACCTCATATTTCTGAACAGCTGAAAAAAAACCTGGTGGCGATTTGAATGAACAATCATATACATATACACTGCTAAAAAATATACAACACTAACACACGTGTGTTTTTACAGTTCAGGTCCAACTTTACTCTTCCCAAAAGTGAGGCTATAAGAGTGATATGGCTTCAGTTTGAATCCTCCATGTAAAGAGCATCCTTTAACTATCAAATTTGTCAGCTTGCTGTTGGATTTATTAACATTAGCTGGCTTCAAATACGTATGTATTTGAGTATCTGGTATTTAATATACCTTATTTTATTTATCAGTGCATTTAAATATACAAGTGTTTTTATTTGAGTATTTTAAGGGTTATTTGTGAAAGTTTACCAAAATTTTATTTGTACAGTTTTCAAATACTGGGGTTACCCTAGAGAGGTTATGTGGGACGCCACTAGAGAGGTTGTGGTCCCATCTGGCCAATATCCAGTGAGGTTGCAGAGCACCAAATTCAATTACAGAAATGCTCATTTATAAAAATTCTGAAAACAAAACATAGGTTTAAAGATGAACTTCTTGTTAAACCAACCAGTGTCATATTTATAAAAGGCTTTTTGGCGAAAGCATACCTAGCCCAGAACATACCTAGCCCAGAACATACCTAGCCCAGAACATAGCCCAGGTTGACAAATTATTACAAACTATAACAAAACTCAGAAATAGAAAATTAATCCCTTGTCTTTTGATGATCTTCATATGGTGTTAATCAGAAGACATTCATTTACTCAATAAATCTTCCTTTTGTTCGATGAAGTCTCTATATATCCAAAAACCTCCGTTTTGTTAGCGTGTTTTCTTCAGTAATCCACAGGCTCAAACTAAGTCAAAACAGGCAGACAAAAAAAATCAAAAATGTATCCTTAAAGTTCATAGAAACATGTCAAACGATGTTTATATTCAATCCTCTTTTTTTTTTTTTGCCTAAACGATCTATAATATTTCAACCGGACAATAACGTCATCAATATAAAAGGTAAACAAGAAAGGCACGTTAAGGTCCACTCGTTCAGACTGGTCTTACTCCCTCATTTATAAGAAGTGGTCTAGTGGAAGGCATAGGAACTGCAAATTGAGTACTAATGTCAATGGATACTGTAATGGCATTGAATAGAAAACTACAAAAACAAACATCCTGAATGGATTTTTCTCAGGTTTTCGCCTACTAATCAGTTCTGTTATACTCAGACACTATTTTAACAGTTTTGGAAACTTTAGAGTTTTCTATCCAAATCTACCAGTTATATGCATATATCTTCCGGGCCCGAGTAGCAGGCCGTTTAATTTGGGCATGCTTTTCATCCAAAATTCCAAATGCTGCCCCCTACCCTAGAGGGTAAATGCATTTTAGAATTTAAAATGCTTTCCAAGTTTTATTTACAAATTCGTTAATATCAAAAGTGTGTTTTCAAATCAAATATATTAAAACCTTGAATGTATGTAGAAGTAATTAATGTTTTTGAAGTAGTGTTTATTTTTCTGTCTCCTTTTAGCAGGTAATCGCAGCCATGGAAACACAGCTGTCCAATGGGCCCACTTGCAACAACACGAGCAACGGTCCCTCAACAATCTCAAACAACTGCTCCTCTCCGGTAGAGTCGGGGAGCATGGAGGACAGTAAAACTAACTTGATAGTCAACTAC
The DNA here is from genome assembly GCF_002021735.2 of Oncorhynchus kisutch. Classification (NCBI taxonomy): domain Eukaryota; kingdom Metazoa; phylum Chordata; class Actinopteri; order Salmoniformes; family Salmonidae; genus Oncorhynchus; species Oncorhynchus kisutch. The sequence continues at coordinate 40,750,478 of NC_034182.2, forward strand.
CTGCCTCAGAACATGACCCAAGAAGAGCTCAAGAGTTTGTTTGGGAGCATCGGGGAAATTGAGTCCTGTAAATTAGTTCGAGACAAAATAACAGGTAAGGTATGCAGATGCTATTGAATTGTTAACAGGTGCTCAATTGTTTTCTTTTGAAGTTGTAAATGTTGATTTTTTTTGGGGGGGGGGGGTTATCAGTTGAGAACAGCCATGTGGTGGTTTATGGGTGGATGATGTCATGGGCATTTGTCTCTGTTGCATACACCCCCCCCCCCTCGCTAACGTGATGCCATTTTATTCTCCAGTGTCATGAATTATGGAACGTTGTGCTTTTTATCCCCAATTAAAGCATGGATCTCGCTTTTTAAAGATTATATTTAGTGAGGCGATAAGTCTCTGAGCAAAATGTTATAATTAGATGGCATCTCTAAGTGAAAGCCATTATGAAAACTTACCCAGCAGCAAACCTGAGATTGACTTGAGAAAGGACTGATTTTAAAAAGAAAAAAGAAAAAAAAAAGTTACAATATCACTGGTTTTTAACTTGTTCTTTTAAGATGGCTTGCTCCTGTCATCCATTATGTCACAAGCAATGGCACCCCTTTGGGTATCTGGACATGAAACATTAGTTTTCCTTTTTAATGGAAAACGACTACTTCCTAGGCTTAACATTTCACAGGATTTTTTTTGTCCAGAATTTTTTTTACCTGAGGTGACATTTTTCACTGCAATATACACCTGTATTTGTTTCAGTGTCTTTTCTAGGTGGAAATCTAAAATATCATATTTATATCCGTGGCTGTGTGAAGGAAGGGGAAACGCTGCCGAGCTCAAAGGCATAACATTGACATGACTGTAGATCATGTGTCAAACTTCATTCCGCTGAGGGAAGAGTGTCTGCCTGTTTTTGATCCTCCCTTGTACTTGATTGATTGAATTAAGGTCAATGATTTAGTTAGGAACTCCCCTCACCTTGTTGTCTAGGTCCTAATTGAAGGTAAAAAAAACAGCTAGACACTAGACCTTCCATGGAAAGAGTTTGAGACCCCAGATGAGGCCGACGTTGCTGGACCGTGACTGCTCAGTGTATTAAGGTTACCTAGACATCTCTGCTGGTTATAACTCGCACACAGGGACTTGGTAGTGAGTCTGTAGCTATAGTCTGTAGCTATAGTGAGAATTCTATCTGTTTTCATTTGCGTTTGAACCTTGCCTCAGTGTAGTGCGTTGCCTTATACCGTTGGTAGACTCTGAAGATCATAAGACCCCCCCCCCCCCTGCATAGTAGCCACGTGTGCACATTTTTTATTATATTCTGTGCTAGTTAGTGAGTTATTTCCCCAGTTATAGATATTTTATAGTCAGCAATTGGGCTTCCTACAAGAGCACCAAATGTGTGCATTTCTATACGTATTTGAAAAGCGAGCTTTTTGTTTCTTTGTCTTAAAGGGGTGTTGTAGTTTAATGGGCTTGAATTAGCCAATAGGAAGAGGGTAGTATAATTCGTCTTCTGTAATAATATTATGAGTCTTTATTTGGTAAAGTGGTTTCTTGCATCAAACATTCAGTCACACGCCTCCCGGGTGTCGCGGTGGTCTAGGGCACTGCATCGCAGCGCTAGCTGTGCCACCAGAGACTCTGGGTTTGAGCCCAAGCTCTGTCGCAGGCGGCCGCGACCGGGAGATCCGTGGGGCGACGCACAATTGGCCTAGCGTCGTCCGGGTTGGGGAGGGTTTGGCCGGTAGGGATATCCTTCCTTGTCTCATCGCGCACCAGCGACTCCTGTGGCGGGCCAGGCGCAGTGCGCGCTAACCAAGGTTGCCAGGTGCACGGTGTTTCCTCCGACACATTGGTGTGGCTGGCTTCCGGGTTGGATGCGGGCTGTGTTAAGAAGCAGTACGGCTTGGTTGGGTTGTGTTTCGGAGGACGCATGACTTTCAACCTTCGTCTCTCCCGAGCCCGTATGGGAGTTGTAGCGATGAGACAAGATAGTAATTACTAACAATTGGATACCATGAAATTAGGGAGGGGAAAAAAGGGTCAAATTTACATTAAAAAAAAAAAACATTCTTTCACTGTGTATGAAGGACAAGTGGATAAACAGGTGCATGTTTTTTTCCAAAAGTCTCATGGAATGTACATAGCCAACGTGTGGTGTTCAATATATTAGCCAATAGTCTGTATGCTGACTGACAGAACAGCTGGTAAAATGTAATGGTATGCTTTTTCCCCATTTAGTTTTTGATGGTAGGCCTACATTATTAATATAGCCGTAGTTTTAAGTGGCCAAACAGGCTACTAACATAACTGGTACAGCCTCCGTGTTAACAGTAAATGAGCGCTGGAAGTTGCAGAGTTTTTTATTTTTTTACAATATTCAAGTTCTCGCTCAGCACAACACATTTGCTCCGTGCAAAATATATTTGAGCAAACATTCATAAGTTTGTACATTTTAGTCCCGTGTGTGTACCTGCCTTGTCGGTTATTTTTTTAATATGGCGGGCGAGTGGTTTTATTTATTTATTTTGGCAAACTCCAAGGTCCTCTGATAATACTAGCCCCGTGCAACAGGCCTGTGTTTTACCAGACGTTCCTTTGACAGATGCTGCTGCAGTTTGATCAAGTGCTGTGCATATAGTTCATATGAATTACCTACATTATTTTATCAAGTTTCACAGTGAGTACTTGTGTTTTATAGGCGTGTTTTATGCCAATGAACAGAAAGTAAACATCTCCAAATCGCTCAGTTTTAATTAAAGGACAATAAAAATCCCAGGTTTCCCTACTGAGGTAAACTTTTTGGAAATGGCAAGTTCACTTCCTAATAACGCATCTCAAGCTGTTCAGCACATCACGGAGAGGGAGGGAGGGGGGGGTCTACTGTGGCTCATTAAAGTAATGATCACACTGCCTCAAAATATTATGGGGACACCTATACATTTGGAAGCGTAGCACGAGTTATTAGTGAAGCCTTATATTGTCTAGACAGGCTGTTGACGATATTCATACCCAAGAATAAAGTCTCCAGCTCATGAATCAATTGAATGAGAGAAGTTTTAAAAAATTGTTTTTTAAAGTATATATTGTTTTTTACATGGTGTAGTTTGTAAAAAGGAATCCCGTGTCAATCGTCCTTAGGAATAAGGCACCTGCTCGGCTAAGAGTTACACAACCAACATCTCTAGTAATACTAGTCCCATTGCAATAGAGCCGTAGGTGATTGTCAATGACGTTGATCTATTCCCGGTGTAGCCCGTCTTCATTAAATAGGCCTTACCTGTACACGAACAACCCTCTCCCTTCTAAAATATGAATGGTGTTGAATATTTTACCATGCTTACATATAGCTGAGAAGCTTTCAAAAGAAAGACGGTCTCCTGGTTAGGCTCCTGTGCTTCTCCGTAACTCCACCTCATAATGGTGTGTTCCAAGTCTAAAAATATAATGCTCTGTGTTTTTGAGCTAAATGCATCCATGTCCCTGCATGCCCGGTACTACACTGTGCTCTGTCTCTAATGAGGGATACCCATTTCTCTCTGGGGGAAATAAAGCCACTCTCCATAATTATACACAATACGCAGCGAGGCTAACAACCTGTGAAATCACTGTGCTTTGTGCCATATTCTGCTTGTTCCATTTTGAAAAAGTGATGCATTTGCATGTAAACTGGCTATACTATTTAGACTGTCACGCGGGATGATGTCTGGATTAAGGCCTTTTCTCCCATGAGAGATGCGTATGGAAACCGTATGAATGCATAATGGATAGGGGGGGTCGGGACGATACTAGCGACGCAATACTCATTCTTGTTGTGGCAAGGAAATAAAACACAGTGGTTTTAACTTCTTTCGGAAATCGGCCCTAATGTTGGAAACATTGTCATCCAAGCTATAATCACACTATTTTATACTTACAGCAGCAGCTTTTTTTGTTGTTACCATGAAACAAATTGCAATACTGGCATTGTCCTGGCTCTAATAATGGACTAGGATTGAACAATCTTAAATTATGATATTTACATTGAAGCCTGTTTCTTTTATTCTCTTGGTAGTCTTCTAAACAAACGGATCAATCTTGAGTTGTGTGTTACTTTTGACAGACAAGATTTATTAGTGGAACATGTCTGGAATACACCTGAATTGTTAATCTGACAACCGTCTTTGAACAATGTAACTATGAGGTGGTTAAGGACTGTTATGATGGTTTGGACTAGGTGGGATTGCCTGCGTTGGTGAGCTTTTATAGCTGTTGGGTATGGATTTAAATTGTTATTATTTTTTTTTTTAAATCTTCAGACGAGTGTGAACAACAGGAAGTGTCTCGTGCTAGCTACCTCAAGATGTTGCGTAATCACCAGACATCCTGAGAGATGAACCTGTATGTCCTCTAGTGCAATCTCCCTGTTTTGACTGGATTGCCTGCGATGTCTGGGGAACCAATTAGAGTATGGGCTCCTCAAACATCTGCCTAATCAGAACAAAGGGATTATCCATAGGAAAAGACTACCCATAAGAAGCTCTGTATTTTTCTCAACATAGCAGAATCCAGTCAGGATTTGTTTGCCCTCTAGGTTCAAATGGAAGTGTCATCCTACCAGCTCATTTCAAAGGCTCACTGTGTTTTCTCCTGGCTCTATAGCTTTCCCCAATTTTTGTAAATATTTATTTTTATATATATATATATATTTTTTAATGCAAGGTGAATTTATCAACTGTTCTTTATAGCAGTTGAGGAACCCGTGCAAGCACTGACTCACGGTGATGGTCCACATTGAAGCCAGAATGGGAGTGAGTCTTTTTATTTTTTTATTTTTTTATAGCATGTAAAATGACAGACTGAAGAGAGGCCTGTAGAAAGTCACCCTTTTGTTGAATCTACATCCCACATTGAAGCATTACGTACATTGTGTACGTTTTGTGCATTTGGTTTAAAGGGTCATTTGTGGGTGCTACCATGGGATTATGAAAATGCCCCCCTCCCAATATTTCAATCTAATCTCATATTAGGTTTCCATATCTTAATTTATTCATATCTATATTTATTCATATATTTTGAAGTTGCTTGTGAACTTGACCACCGGTGGAATTGCAGACTAAATGGAGTGGGTGGAGGAAATTGAATTGACAGTGTGCCCATAAGGAGTGGGTGTCAAATCTATTGTAGATTTTGGAAATATATGATAAGAGGGGAACACGTTGAACCTCGGCGCTCGTCTGTGTCAGATGACTCACTTCGAAGCAGAGGAATCTTCCGGCAATTGGTGACTTCACGACCTTTTGTCAAGATGGGCCAAGATTCTGAGCCTAGCCCTTAATAGCTGTTTCAAATGTTGCCAGTTGGCATGTGGATTTTTATTTTTTATTTTTTTAAATAGAATTTCCTGTGGTTGAATCCATTGTTATTGAAAGACATGGGATGTCCTCTATTGTAGATATCCAGGATACAGGGTTGTGAGCTAGAAGGGGGAGGGACGTGCAGGGTTGCGAGCTAGAAGGGGGAGGGACGTGCAGGGTTGTGAGCTAGAAGGGGGAGGGACGTGCAGGGTTGCGAGCTAGAAGGGGGAGGGACGTGCAGGGTTGCGAGCTAGAAGGGGGAGGGACGTGCAGGGTTGCGAGCTAGAAGGGGGAGGGACGTGCAGGGTTGCGAGCTAGAAGGGGGAGGGACGTGCAGGGTTGCGAGCTAGAAGGGGGAGGGACGTGCAGGGTTGCGAGCTAGAAGGGGGAGGGACGTGCAGGGTTGCGAGCTAGAAGGGGGAGGGACGTGCAGGGTTGCGAGCTAGAAGGGGGAGGGACGTCTCGTGATTTACCCAATATCTGAGGTAGCTAGCACGAGCAGCATACGGCTTAAGCTAAATACACTGGGCCATGGGAGACTCTAAATCACCAGCCAGTTCAAACAGAACATGAAGAGAAATGAGGCCAAAGATGTGCAGTATGTAAAGTCAAGTTATGAGAATGGGAGGCCTCCAGGACTTGTTTTCCCTCTGTGTTCAACAGACTCGGCGACATTTTCCACTTCCAAACACCTAAATCTGTGATATTCAAAGTCTGGAATCTGGATTTTTTTTTTTTTTTGTGTGACTTTAAGCTCAAACATTTTGAGGCTTCAAGTTCATCATAGGCTCTTTAAAGTAGATAGATGTACAACAGTTCCAGTCTTTATGCATTGGTTTGTGTGGGTAGGGTGGCAGGTAGCCTCGTGGTTAGAGCGTTAAGCACAGTAACCGAAAGGTTGCTGGATCTAATCCCCTAGCTGACAAGGTAAAAATCTGTCATTCTGAACAAGGCAGTTAACCCACTTTTCCCCGGTAGGCCGTCATTGTAAATAACAATTTTGTTCTTAACTGACTTGCCTCGTTAAATAAAAGACAGACCTGATCTGCCCACAGTTTAACTTTAGTAATTCTAATTGGTTTTGTTTTCTGATTGCAGGGCAGAGCCTAGGTTATGGATTTGTGAATTACGTGGACCCGAAAGATGCAGAGAAAGCCATTAACACATTAAATGGCCTGAGACTACAGACCAAAACCATTAAGGTAAGCAAACACCCACCGATGCCTCAAGGATCACATGGGATTCTTCATCCAATTGTCCACTATGATGGAATTTTAACCTGGTAACTTTATTCTTATTGTTCTATTCTGTTATCCTAATGTTCTGTTATGTTACTTTAGAATATAACAATGTTCTATTATGTTACTTTAGAATCTGTTATATTCTAATGTTCTATTATGTTACTTTAGAATATAACAATGTTCTGTTATGTTACTTTAGAATATAACAATGTTCTGTTATGTTACCTTAGAATATAACAATGTTCTATTATGTTACTGTTATATTCTAATGTTCTATTATGTTACTCTGTTATATTCTAATGTTCTATTCTGTTATTCTAAGCCATTTCCATACGCTTAGTATCCAGTTGCAAAAAATGGACCATTGCACGGTAATTGTGCGCTGTCCAAATGTTCTAACTTCCTGTTTGGTATTAAGTAGAGTCATTGTGAAGCAAGGAGAGGGAGCCTGTAATATGTAGAGCAGAGCTGTTTCTATGGTTGCATGTGCTGCTGTAGTGTGCCCGAGCGCCTGTGTATGATGCCGGTACAGGGAGGTGGCTCTCTTATTGGTATTCGTGTGGCAGAGCCGGTATTGATGTGCTGGAGAAACTCATTTGCTTCATGCAGTGCGTCAGGACCTGTGAACGCTGGGGCTGATTTTTATTGGATGTGATTTTCCACGGTACATACACTGATCCAAGAGAGGGAGAAAATGGCTGCTTGTGAAAACGTGTTCTGCGTCTCTAAACCCCCCCAAACCTCTTAAATAGGAATGGGCACATTTATTCAAATATACATAGGGACGTTAAGTAAATAGCCTTTATTTAACTAGTTAAGTCCTTTAACAAATTCTTATTTTCAATGACAGCCCTCTGAACAAATGATTTGTTCGATTTCGATCTTGCAACCTTCCGGTTACTCGTCCAACGCTCTAACCACTAGGCTAGTCGCGCTCGTTAGTCAGAGGTTCCATGTGTAGCGACGTGAAGTGGGAGATCGCAGATGCTAAATATAATTAAATAAATGAGCGGAGTTAAGTTAGCTAAATTAGGAGCAGGCTACAACAAGTAACCAACAGGGTAGCATGTTTTAATCTGAATGGCGTTGTTGTTGTAGATGAGGAGTGTAGCAAAGCAAAAACCTTCCTCCAGTTAGCCTAGCTGGCTAGCTAACGTAGCGCTAAAGACGGCCTCTTACAGGTCAGTTCATAGACCACCTATGGCAGCTACAAGTATTGATCTAGCCTGGCTCTGGCTACTGTATCTCTCCTATGCCCCATGTCACATGCCAGCCCCTGCTCATCTCCCTCTGCACCTTCTCTCCTGAGTTGCCCTGTGCAGAAAGTCCTCAATTAATGGTTTTGTAACTTGATGCTATCTCGATATCCATATTTTTATTGTTTTGAATAGTGAAATTATTTTGAATACTTTGAAATTAGCACACTGGCATTAATATGGAGTTGTCCCCCTTTGCTGCAATAACAGCCTCTACTCTGCTGGGAAGGCTTTCCAATAGATGTTGTGATCATTTGCTGCGGGGACTTGCTTCTATTCAGCAACGAGCATTAGTGAGGTTGGGCACTGATGTTGGTGGTGATTAGTCCTGGCTTGCAGTCGGCGTTCCAATTCATCCCAAAGGTGTTCGATGGGGCTGAGGTCAGGGCTCTCTGCAGGCCAGTCAAGTTCTTCCACACCGATCTTGACAAACTATTTCTGTATGGACTTCCTCTTTGTGCACTGGGGCATTGTCATGCTGAAACAGGAAAGGGCCTTCCCCAAACTGTTGCCACAAAGCACAGAATTGTCTAGAATGTCATTGTATGCTGTAGCGTTAAGATTTCCCTTCACTGTAAATAAGAGGCCCGAACCATGAAAACAGCCCCAGACCATTATTCCTCCTCCACCTAACTTTACAGTTGGTACTATGCATTGGGGCAGGTAGCGTTCTCCTGGCTTCTGCCAAACCCAGATTCGTCTGTCGGACTGCCAGATGTTGAGGCGTGATTATCATTCCAGAGAATGTGTTTCCACTGATCCAGAGTTCAATGGCGGCGAGTTATACACCACTCCAGCCAATGCTCGGCATTGCACATGGTGATCTTAGGCTTGTGTGCTGCTGCTCGGACATGGAAACCCATTTCATGAAGAAAGGTGCGGCAGGTAGCCTAGTGGTCAGAGCTTTGGGCCAGTAACCCAAAGGTTGCATCTGTCCTTCTGCCCCTGAACAAGACAGTTAACCCACTGTTCCTGGGCTGTCATTGTAATAATAAAAAATAATTTGTTCTTAACCGACTCTCCTTTTTAAAAGAAAGTAAAATGAAGCTTCCGACGAACAGTTCTTGTGCTGATGTTGCTTCCAGAGGCAGTTTTTACTTCACAATAACAGCACTTACAGTTTACCAAGGCAGCTCAAGCAGGGCAGAAATTTGACGAACTGACTTGTTGGAAAGGTGGCATCCTAATGACGGTGCCATATTGAAAGTCACTGAGGCCCATTCTACTGCCAGTGTTTGTCTATGGAGATTGTGTGGCTGTGCTCGATTCTATACATCGGTCAGTAACGGGGTGTGGCTGAAAACAGCAGAATCCACTATTTGGAAGGGTTGTCCACATACACCGAAAGTGAGAGATATAGAGATGTATCACACACAATTCTCCAGCTGCTCTTTCAGAAGTGCAAAAAAACATAACACGAGCCAGTAGAAGGTACTTTGTATTGGCATCAAATGCAGTGTGAAGGTGAGGATGGGGGGGGGGGGATTTTTAATTGGAGTGAGTGACTTTTATTGATCAAATCCATTGGGCCAGATTGCGAAGCTGGTTTTGGCAGAGGACCGTTTAGCAGGTTTGACACCTAATGAAATAGGGCCGTGGTAAACTGTCCAGATCACACAGACCTGTGGGCAGCCATGAGGCAGCAACCCACACTGCTCAACACTGTCCCCACGCTTAAACTCTCACTCTGTGTGTATGTGCCCTGTGTAGAAGGGGATTGGTATCCTCAGATAATGAGGTGACTTGAGGTGTGTTTTCTATTGATCTTCATGTCTAGTGGACTATCTGGTATCCTTGTGTTTTCTATTGATCTTCATGTCTAGTGGACCATCTGGTACCCTTGTGTTTTCTAGTGGACCATCTGGTATCCTTGTGGTTTCTATTGATCTTCATGTCTAGTGGACTATCTGGTATCCTTGTTTCTATTACATGGATGTGTTTTTCAAAAACACAATCTAACACACACACACACACACACACACACACACACACACACACACACATTCTTCTGGCTAACCCGGAGCAGTTAGTTTTGGTCCCAGTGTTCAGGCAAAACACACCTACAGGTTGTGTACAGAAGAACTTGGATGGATGAGTGTGAGCCTATAATTGCTATTTTGAAGTTAGTGCATCGCTGTCCCCCCCCCCCCCCCCCCCCGATGGTCAACTTGTTTTTATTAAAGTAAGCATGTCATAGTACAGGTTGTCTTTTTAATTGGGCGTTTGGGCCACCAGAACAGCCGCAATGCAAGTTGACATATATTCTACAACTGTCTGGAACTCTATTCTTCAGGCGCCCCTTCAGATTCTCCCTGCCCCCCCTAGGTCCTACGCCCCTTCGGATTCTCCCCGCCCCCCCCTAGGTCCTACGCCCCTTCGGATTCTCCCCGCCCCCCCCCTAGGTCCTACGCCCCTTCGGATTCTCCCCGCCCCCCCTAGGTCCTGCGCCCCTTCGGATTCTCCCCCCCCCTAGGTCCTACGCCCCTTCGGATTCTCCCCCCCCCCCCCCTAGGTCCTACGCCCCTTCGGATTCTCCCCGCCCCCCCTAGGTCCTGCGCCCCTTCGGATTCTCCCCGCCCCCCCCTAGGTCCTACGCCCCTTCAGATTCTCCCCCCCCCCCCCCCCCCCTAGGTTCTACGCCCCTTCGAATTCTCCCTGCCCCCCTAGGTCCTACGCCCCTTCAGATTCTGGACCAGAGGGTCCCTATGTGAGGCTTCACCCCTACCATACACAACCAAGTTGGAAAACGCTGTCTCAGGTGTTGCTCCAGAAACTCCCATACATGTTCAATTGGTTTGAGATCTGGTGACTGAGATGGTCATGTGGTTTACATGATTTTCATGCTCATGGAAACCATTCAGAGACTACTCGTGCCCTGTGGATGGGGGCTTTGTCATCCTATGGGGGCATACCCATGGTAGTCAAAATAATGGCCCACAGAGCATTTGAATAAGTGACTCTAAGCATTATGGGATGTTAATTGCTTAATCAACTTGGGAAACACCTGCTTTCAATACACTATATTGTGGTGTAATATGTGTGACAGACGATGTCACAAGGATAATACAATTTTATTTTTTTATTTTTTATAAATGGGTCTAACAAATAAACTCAATCAAGTAATCAAATACTAACATCCCTTTTGGATATTAGAATAATCGTGCCTATCCCTAATACAACCTCACGCAAAAGCCCACTTAATATTATCCTACAATACTTATCAAACAAGCCTACTGTTTACAAAAAGGCCTGGAACCAGACTAAGCCTGGAACCTGAAAGTTTTTCATCAGTGCAGAAAACACTTGATGTCACGCCCACCCTGGTTCTGTTCCCTTGGGTTTGGAACGTTCCAGAAACCGTCATGGAGATTGAGACTCGTGAATATGAATTTCCCCATAATTGTGTCAGATGTAGATTTTTTTTTTTTTTCAAATAAAGAACAATTTATTCAGAGCACTGAATGTTTATCATTGAATTCAATGCTTTTGATTGGCCCTGCACTCGTTAGACATAAACACGTGAGGGGGGGGGGGGGGGGGTTTCTCCACTTCTGGTAGTGTCTCAAGGCTGTCGTCACCGTTTTCTGTAAGGGCACTAGTGGTATTCTTCACTGTGAACTGTCATTGGTTAGTGTCCTCTTCAATACACCAGTCTGTGGTTGGTGTATTGAAGAGGACACTTAGCCAGTCTCTTGTAATTGCTCCCGCTCTAGGTGTCCTACGCTCGTCCAAGCTCGGCCTCCATTAGAGATGCAAATTTGTACGTCAGTGGCTTACCAAAAACCATGACTCAGAAAGAACTAGAGCAGCTCTTCTCTCAGTACGGACGAATCATTACCTCACGCATTCTGGTGGACCAAGTGACTGGTGAGTAGGAAGCCCCCACTTGCTCTTTTTTTTTTTGTCCCAGTACCCCCCCCCTCCCTCCCAGCCAGGCTTCAGGAATGGATCTGAGGAACCACTGGGTCCCAACATTCCATGGTACTGCTGCAGCCTTTCATAAATGTACATAGCTGGATAAAATACGAAATTGATTGTAGAGTAGAACGATTGAAGTGTAGTAATTTAATAGTATGTACGTCTTCCCTCTATCTCTACAACTTCCTTCTGCTCTCTGCCCTCGCTCTCTGCCCTCGCTCTCTGCCCTCGTTTTCTGCCTTCGCCCTCTGCCCTCGCCCTCGCTCTCTGCCCTGCCCTCCCCTCGCTCTCTGCCCTGCCCTCCCCTCGCTCTCTTCCCTGCCCTCCCCTCGCTCTCTTCCCTGCCCTCCCCTCGCTCTCTGCCCTGCCCTCCCCTCGCTCTCTGCCCTCGCTCTCTGCTCTCCCTCCGTATTGCCCCTGAAGGTATAGCTGTAATGCCCGTTTCATGGCTTGAAATGATATACATTTTATTGCCTCCGTTTCCAAACTGCCATGTGGAAATGGAATCTGTATGCTCCTTATGAAATACTAATAAACAGAACCTCTGCTGTAGAAATGTATAATATTCAGTCAAGGACAAGGCTTCCAAATGTAATTTTGTTGCCAATACAACTATAATTTTTTGTTGTTGTAAGGATGTGTGCCAACAGTGGGTTTTGGAGAAGGAATCTTATTCATGCTTCTTCGTCTGTGGATGGGTTCAATCAGTTAGCTTATTGACTAAATGATATCGTTGCCTTATGGGATTTGTTGTGCTGATTTTTGAAAAATAACTACATTTTCTAATAGCAGTTGTAGGCTTGATGTTTTGATGACCCAGGTCGACCACAAATGTCTGTTATACAGCTTTTTTGTTTTTTAAACTTTTTTTCCCAAGTATATTGACATTGCCTTGCAATAAACTAGCAGTGTTTCTTATTCACGGTCCTGGCAACTAGCGTCTTCACTCGTATCCTGTCCAGGCGGTGTACTTGTACGTCAAGTTGTCTCACTTTTTCCACAGTTCTGGCTCAGACTAGGCTTACTAATATGACGTGTAGCTAACCAAGTCAGAGAGCGCCACAATATTGCCACCTGTCTAAACATGATGTTTGTGTTTCCCAGGTGTCTCCAGAGGGGTGGGTTTTATCCGGTTTGACCGGCGAATCGAAGCAGAAGAAGCCATCAAGGGCCTGAATGGCCAGAAGCCACCGGGCGCCACAGAGCCCATCACCGTGAAGTTCGCCAACAACCCCAGCCAGAAGACGAGCCAGGCTCTGCTCTCCCAGCTGTACCAGTCGCCCAATCGAAGGTACCCCGGACCCCTCGCACAGCAGGCACAGCGCTTCAGGTAAAAGGGGTATACCAAAAACAGACCCACCTACCACCGCAGGCACAGCGCGTCAGGTAAAGGGGTATACCAAAAACAGACCCACCTACCATAGCAGGCACAGCACTTCAGGTAAAGGGGTATACCAAAAAGACCCACCTACCATAGCAGGCACAGCGCTTCAGGTAAAGGGGTATACCAAAAACAAACCCACCTACCACCGCATGCACAGCGCGTCAGGTAAAGGGGTATACCAAAAACAGACCCACCTACCACTGCAGGCACAGCGCGTCAGGTAAAGGGGTATACCAAAAACAGACCCACCTACCATAGCAGGCACAGCACTTCAGGTAAAGGGGTATACCAAAAAGACCCACCTACCATAGCAGGCACAGCACTTCAGGTAAAGGGGTATACCAAAAAGACCCACCTACCATAGCAGGCACAGCACTTCAGGTAAAGGGGTATACCAAAAACAGACCCACCTACCATAGCAGGCACAGCGCGTCAGGTAAAGGGGTATACCAAAAAGACCCACCTACCATAGCAGGCACAGCACTTCAGGTAAAGGGGTATACCAAAAAGACCCACCTACCATAGCAGGCACAGCGCTTCAGGTAAAGGGGTATACCAAAAACAAACCCTCCTACTGCGTTTATGATTAGAGCCTACCTACAATGACATGAAATCCATTTATTCCTCAGGGGGAAAACATTTTAAAAACCTAATTTGAATTGTCTCATTTTACATTGAAATACTCTAGACTGCATGACGCTATAACGTTCTGTTTTACTTACTATCAAAACATCCCAGAGTTATTCAAAAATAATTACGCTATTCACATTTTTACTTTGTACTCCTCCTGTTGCAAATATCTAATCTTGTTGAATGTGGGTCTGAGGGATTTTAGTATTCTGGTCATTAAAACACTTAACTATTTGAACCCCCCCCACCTCAAGGAAAAGAGACGACAACAAAAAACGAATTAGCTTATGTTTTGTATTGCCACCCTTCCTATTGCTGCTGAATGACTTCTTATTGAGCTGTCCAAATATACATTTTTGTCAGTCTTGGTATAAGAAATGTAGTGTATTCTAACTATCATGAAAGCTGAATATTTATTTTAAGGGACAATGCAGTCTTAAAAAATAAACATCTTTATCAAACCACTTCTGGGGAATTATTTAAGTACCTTACTGTAATTTTGGTTTTCAATTTTAAAAAGCCTTTAGCTAGGACTGAGTGGGGATGACAAAAGAGAACATTTGTTGTTATTGGTCGAGGTTTGGAACTCTCTCTTATTGGTCATTTAGCTCATTTACTGCATGGTGATTGGTGGTCACTATGCAAAGCCAAAACTCCATCCCACCAAAACGGGCAGAGAATCCAGGCAGTTTTTTCAAACACAAAAATGGCATTATGATGATTTCCACATTATTATTCTGTCCTTCATAGTGTGGAATTGTGTATATAAAACACAGGAAAATCACATTTGACTGCACTGGGACTTTTAACAATACTTATCTTCCCTAGTGACACTTTTTTTAAATTGCCCTTTTTAAATTATATATATATTTTTTAATTTCATGTGTTGCACTTTTGTAGTGCACAATGGTTTTGTATTTCTTTTCATTATTCTTGTTAAACCATATAATGGCATACGCTTGTCCTTTTTTTACATCAACATTAGTGCATCTATACCACACAATGTAAACAAGGCCATTTGGATGTAATTTCCCTGGGGATTCCCAGAGTTAAATTGCTTAGCTCGCCGTTAGCCAGTCAATTATGAGAGACGATCTCTGAAAACAACACATGCTCATTGGGTATCTCTTTTATGAATGTGTTGATCTTCATCAATGTTCTGCAGACTGTGTAGTATTTGCTACAACTGAACTCCACTTTCATTTCAGGTTGGACAATCTGCTAAACATGGCATATGGAGTCAAGAGGTAATTAATCTATTACTACAGTTGCAGTTTTGCATTAGGAAATTCTTTGGGACACATTGGGTGTTTTCCATCCGAGGTGAGGCCTAGATCATTTTCCATGACCTGTTTTCAGCTGTTCCCTGAACCCCATACTGACTAGAATTTTTGAGGTTGTCGGTCAAATATTCTGGCATTTTGTGTAAAGCAAGTGTGAGGGCTTTGGGGGGGGGTGGTGTGTGTGTTAGTGGAGTGTGGGTCAACTGTTTGTTCCTCAACCACCCGACTAGATATGACAATCCGAGGGCTGCACCCGACCCCTAACCCTCTAATATAGAACATGTTCTGTAGACTACAGTCGGATGGCGGGATGATTTTGACAGGGGGAAGCAGGATTTTGTTGGCCTGATTTTTAGATACGTTTCTGCGTATATCTTCCAGTATTTTTTTGGGGAAAGCTATTTAGTCAACTTGACTATAATTTATATATACATGCAGCTTCTCTTTTGTCATTATGTTGCCCTGCAAGACTAAATAAACCCTTGCTCACCAGAATGATAGAATGAATGCTTCAATCTAGTTCACATCTGTAAAGTTCTGTGATCTCTGCTTCTTTCGCGGAACAAAGACGTTTAGGGACCGGGGAGACAATGCAACCCCCCCAAAAAAATGTTGGTGCGAAATGGCATCAGTTTGACCGGTTGTAAGGTCATAGAAAGCTTTGAAAATGACCCAACATGTTTCTGATAAGATTTCAGTTTGGCTTGGATACATATTTTTTATTTTGTGTTAATATTTTTCAATCAGCTTTTATGATGCTGATAAAAGTTGCACGTCAACACAGATGTTTATGAACTAAACATTCAAAATGTTGAATGAATTAAACCTTTGTCTCCCACTCCTGTTCCAGAGTCAACATTTGGTGTAAAATGTTATTCTGCAGGAGTTAATATTAAGGCTGTGAGAGTTTATAGACCTACAGTCAGTGTCCAGATATCAGTTTCCATTTCAACCCATCTGAACAGTAGGCTACAGTTCCCTTAAGGTGCCGTAGGCCTATTTGAAGTCCCCCATCTTGATTGTTTAAATTTGTATAGCGCTTCACAATCACACACAAAAATAGAAGAGAACACCTTTATTTAACCAGGTAGGCACCGCCATCATCCTCTTTTACCCCTTAAAATCTTTCCCCAAACATTACTGTTCTGAGCCTCCCTCCTTTTCAACTCTCCATTCCACAGGCTTTCTCTTATTGAATTAAATGTTGACGTTGTCCTTTTTTTTTTTTTATACCTCTGTGGATGGACATGAACCTTTTCTTCCTCGTTCCCAAAAGTATTTGGTGTGTAGGTTACTGGGCCCCATGTACAGTTATTCTCTAAAGCTCAGACTCACTAATACCAGATAGACTTCACTAATGAAACCGAAAACTTCAATGTAGCCTATAGATAGAAATTGCACAAGAACGTGATGTTTTTCAAAGTTTTATTTTTTCGGGATTCGACTCGCCCCACGGATATCACCGTAGGAACTGCGGGTCAACCCGCGCATCGTGTGTGTGTGTGAAGGAGAGCCGGTCAGGGGGCGAACACGCTGCTGGGTTCTGAGGGTGATTCACGCTGGCAGGAGAGATGCCAGTGAAGGGGTCACATGTCAGACAGTGAGTGCCTACCTGATCCTATAATCCCGGGCACTCTTTCTGCCTCTCTCACTCCTCCTTTCTCTCTCGCTCTCACTCCGCCTTTCTCTCTTGCGCGCGCTCTACCTCTCGCGCTCTTACCTTGATCCATTATTGACAATCGTGTCCCGTTTTTAAACAACCGAGACGGCAGTGTCAGCCGCCTCTCAGGAACTTGACTCCAATCTGGCATTTTGTTTCCGCTTCATTTCACCCCCCCCTTTCTTCCAGAAGTCTGATTGAAGTTCAAGCCTTCTGAAGGCTCTCCTTTTCCTTCACTGGTAGACTTGTGATTTCTTACTGCTCGTGGGCTGGTGTCTTGGTTCCGTGATGCTCTGAGCACACCTGTCATGATGCATGTTCCCAGAGAGGACAACTGAAGCAGCTCATCTCATCTGACAACTGCGGAAATAATTCATGCTCTCCTGTGCACTTTGCTTTTTTTTTCTCTCTCTCTCAAACTGCAAAACCACGATTACCTATGAGCTGAGATTTCAGGGGACTTCATTATTGTCTTTGTAACCTGAAATGGTGGGATTTCCTTCCTGGTTTTGTGCTATTTAGGATGTATCCCATTTTCTTCCTTCTCCCCCCTTAAGGTGGTCAAGTGGCAATGAGAAAGTAGGGTTATGGTGGTTTAATCGGTTAGTCACCGAAAATACATTTGCTTTTGGGTTAATATGTATCATTTAGTGAAGTTAAATTGATGTGTGTATTTTTGCTAATCGTCATGCATTTTTATCTATCAGAGCCTAATTTGAGAGGATTATTACCTGTCAGACCGTGTACAGAGCCTAGTTATAAACTCAGCAAAAAAATATCCTCTCACTGTCAACTGTGTTTATTTTCAGCAAACGTAACGTAAATATTTGTATGAACATAAGATTCAACAACTGAGACAAACTCGAAGTTCCACAGACATGTGAGTAACAGAAATGGAATAATGTGTCCCTGAACAAAGTGGGGGTCAAAATCAAAAGTAACAGTCAGTATCTGGTGTGGCCACCAGCTGCATTAAGTACTGCAGTGCATCTCCTCCTCATGGACTGCACCAGATTTGCCAGTTCTTGCTGTGAGATGTTACCCCACTCTTCTACCAAGGCACCTGCAAGTTCGCTGATATTTCTGGGGGGAATGGCCCTAGCCCTCGCCCTCCGATCCAACACGTCCCAGACGTGCTCAATGGGATTGAGATCCGGGCTCCTCGCTGGCCATGGCAGAACACTGACATTCCTGTCTTGCAGGAAATCACACACAGAACAAGCAGCATGGCTGGTGGCATTGTCATGCTGGTGGGTCATGTCAGGATGAGCCTGCAGGAAGGGTACCACATGAGGGAGGAGGATGTCTTCCCTGTAACGCACAGCGTTGATTGCCTGCAATGACAACAAGCTCAGTCCGATGATGCTGTGACACACCATGACGGACCCTCCACCTCCAAATCGATCCTGCTTCAGAGTACAGGCCTCGGTGTAACGCTCATTCCTTCGACGATAAACGCAAATCTGACCATCACCCCTGGTGAAACAAAACCACAACTCGTCAGAGAAGAGCACCCTTTGCCAATCCTGTCTGGTCCAGCTACGGTGGTTTTGTGCCCATAGACAACGTTGCCGGTGAAGTCTGAGGACCTGCCTTACAACAGGCCTATAAGCCCTCAGTCCAGCCTCTCTCAGCCTATTGCGGACAGGCTGAGCACTGATGGAGGGATTGTGTGTTCCTGGTGTAACTTGGACAGTTGTTGCCATCCTGTATCTGTCCCGCAGGTGTGAAGTTCGGCTGTACCGATCCTGTGCAGGTATTGTTACACGTGGCCTGCCACTGCGAGGACGATCAGCTGTCTGTCCTGTCTCCCTGTAGTGCTATCTTGGGTGTCTCACAGTACGGACATGGCAATTTATTGCCTTGGCCACATCTGCAGTCCTCATGCCTCCCTGCAGCATGCCTAAGGCATGTTCACGCAGATGAGCAGGGAATCTTTCTGGTTGGTGTTTTTCAGAGTCAGTAGGAAGGCCTCTAGTGTCCTAAGTGTTCATAACTGTGAGCTTAATTGCCTACCCTCTGTAAACTATTAGTGTCTTAACGACCGTTCCACAGGTGCATGTTCATTAATTGTTTATGGTTAATTGAACAAGCATGGGAAACAGTGTTGTAACTTCACAGATCTTCATTGTAAAGTGTTATTTGAATGTTTACGAATTATCTTTGAAAGACAGGGTCCTGAAAAAGGGAAGTTTATTTTCTTTGAGTTTAGGAGCGGAATAGTCTACCAACTGTCAGACAGCATACAGAGACTAGTTATAGTGGAGGAATAGTCTACCACCTGTCAGACAGAGACTAGTTATAGGAGAGGAATAGTCTACCACCTGTCAGAAAGCATACAGAGACTAGTTATAGGAGAGGAATAGTCTACCAACTGTCAGACAGCATACAGAGACTAGTTATAGGAGAGGAATAGTCTACCACCTGTCAGACAGCATACAGAGACTAGTTATAGGAGAGGAATAGTCTACCACCTATCAGACAGCACCAGAGTAGATCTTCAAAAGGTCTGTAGGCTACTGTAGTGAAGTCTGCTTTTATCAGCCCAGTCATTGGTCAGCCCAGTCATTGGTCAGCCCAGTCATTGGTCAGCCCAGTCATTGGTCAGCCCAGTCATTGCACAACAAATAACCATTTCTAGATGCAATCGAGTGTTAACTTTGATGGCCATGATAAAAATAAAAAAAAGGAGCTATTTATTATTTTTCAGTCTCAACTTGTAATTAAACCACGCCTCCCATTCGCCTGAATAGGGTTGCAACCATAGCCTGCCTACCGTTGACTCTCAGCGCATCACCCACTGCTTGACCACTTTGCACTGGGAGCTTGAGAGGCAGTGTAATTGTTTTGAAACCTCAATGTTTTAATTTAAATAAGTAGCCTAGTGAAGGTCCATCCACAGAAACATGGAGGCAGTTATTGTTTTATTATGCCATTTAACTGGCATTTCTCTCCTATTGGTTTTCAGATCAACGTTCTTTCAATTGCCCAGAAGCCAAAAGGCACAATGCTGGTCATATTAGCAACCCATCGTAGTTGTTGGTATTAGCAACCCATCGTAGTCGTTTAGTACCTTGAGCCACACTCAAGGTACTAAACGATATCATAACCGCCATCGATAAAAGACAGTACTGTGCAGCCGTCTTCATCGACCTTGCCAAGGCTTTCGACTCTGTCAATCACCATATTCTTATCGGCAGACTCAGTAGCCTCGGTTTTTCGGATGACTGCCTTGCCTGGTTCACCAATTACTTTGCAGACAGAGTTCAGTGTGTCAAATCGGAGGGCATGTTGTCCGGTCCTCTGGCAGTCTCTATGGGGGTGCCACAGGGTTCAATTCTCGGGCCGACTCTTTTCTCTGTGTATATCAATGATGTTGCTCTTGCTGCGGGTGATTCCCTGATCCACCTCTACGCAGACGACACCATTCTATATACTTTCGGCCCGTCTTTGGACACTGTGCTATCTAACCTCCAAACAAGCTTCAATGCCATACAACACTCCTGCCGTGGCCTCCAACTGCTCTTAAACGCTAGTAAAACCAAATGCATGCTTTTCAACCGGTCGCTGCCTGCACCCGCATGCCCGACTAGCATCACCACCCTGGATGGTTCCGACCTAGAATATGTCGACGTCTATAAGTGCCTAGGTGTCTGGCTAGACTAAACTCTCCTTCCAGACTCATATCAAACATCTCCAATCGAAAATCAAATCAAGAGTCGGCTTTCTATTCCGCAACAAAGCCTCCTTCACTCACGCCGCCAAGCTTACCCTAGTAAAACTGACTATCCTACCGATCCTTGACTTCGGCGATGTCATCTACAAAATGGCTTCCAACACTCTACTCAGCAAACTGGATGCAGTCTATCACAGTGCCATCCGTTTTGTCACTAAAGCACCTTATACCACCCACCACTGCGACATGTATGCTCTAGTCGGCTGGCCCTCGCTACATATTCGTCGCCAGACCCACTGGCTCCAGGTCATCTACAAGTCCATGCTAGGTAAAGCTCCGCCTTATCTCAGCTCACTGGTCACGATGGCAACACCCATCCGTAGCACGCGCTCCAGCAGGTGTATCTCACTGATCATCCCTAAAGCCAACACCTCATTTGGCCGCCTTTCGTTCCAGTACTCTGCTGCCTGTGACTGGAACGAATTGCAAAAATCGCTGAAGTTGGAGACTTATCTCCCTCACCAACTTTAAACATCAGCTATCTGAGCAGCTAACCGATCGCTGCAGCTGTACATAGTCTATTGGTAAATAGCCCACCCTTTTTCACCTACCTCATCCCCATACTGTTTTTATTTATTTACTTTTCTGCTCTTTTGCACACCAATATCTCTACCTGTACATGACCATCTGATCATTCATCACTCCAGTGTTAATCTGCAAAATTTTAATTATTTGCCTACCTCATGCCTTTTGCACACATTGTATATCGACTCCCCCTTTGTTTTCTACTGTGTTATTGACTTATTAATTGTTTACTCCATGTGTAACTCTGTGTTGTCTGTTCACACTGCTATGCTTTATCTTGGCCAGGTCGCAGTTGCAAATGAGAACTTGTTCTCAACTAGCCTACCTGGTTAAATAAAGGTGAAATAAATAAAAATTAGATTCCTCTATTTCTTAACCTAGGATTTTCATGTCACGTGGAATTACTCGTGTTGTGTTGTTTTTAGAATGTGGTCTTCCTCTACGTTGCATTTTGACATGCTTAATAGTAGGCTATATAGTCTTTTAACTAAGACCGATAGGCTTGCTATTGTTGTTGGTTTCTATTAAGCTGTTTGTGGGGAAAAATGTCCAGTCCATGTATACACGCATAGTATCAGAGAGGGCGAAGCGAGAGATTTCATGCTCACCAAAATCTGTCCTGAAATAAGCTCATTTGCGTTTCTATAGGCTTATTTGGTGCGTAAGCTTGTCACCTGCCTTCCTCCTTGGGTCGGGAAACATTAAGCATTGTGTCATTTATATACAGGTCTCTGATTAGTATTTTCTGTTGGTCACTTCATTTTACTGTTGATTGGTTTAATGAGGGTCAGTTTTGTCAGCAGTTAAATTGACCAAAATGGTCATCCCTAAATGAGGTACGTTTTGGCTCAACCTTAAATGTGGTCATAAACATGCAGTTGCAAGTGATTGTGTCAAGTGAACATTTAGTTTTTGTGCAGTTATATAAACCTAAAAGCTATTTAATGAGTTCAATGAAAAGTCACTGAAATGCAGTACTGTATTTCATGACAAATAATACTGTCACCACCTTCAATGATGCTTGTCTGCTGTCTGGGTTTTGTACTGACCCGTGCTTGTCTTTGTTTTTTACAGCCGGTTCTCCCCCATGGCCATCGATGGGGTAACCAGCCTGGCTGGCATCAACATCCCAGGGCACGCGGGCACCGGCTGGTGCATCTTCGTCTATAACCTGGCTCCGGATGCAGATGAAAGCATTCTGTGGCAGATGTTTGGGCCGTTTGGCGCCGTCACAAACGTCAAGGTCATCCGGGACTTCAACACAAACAAGTGCAAAGGGTTCGGATTTGTCACCATGACTAACTACGACGAGGCAGCCATGGCCATCGCCAGCTTGAACGGATACCGCCTCGGGGACAGAGTTCTGCAAGTCTCTTTCAAAACCAACAAAACGCACAAAGCCTAATCTCCATCTCGGATTGTTTATAGAAAACTCTACAGAAAATGGAAAAAACCTAAAATGGAAACCTACTGACCGTAAAACTTTCTACATTAGTAAAAACATCTTTGTAAATCAGTGTTACGAAGGGAAACTATACTTAGCGTCCAAATGTGTTAATTTCTTTTCCTTCATTGCTAGGCTTTGAAACTTCTTAAAATACTTTGCGGTAAACCAGAAAAAAAATAGTGCAGGTTTTCACGCCTGTCTTTAAAGCTGGACCTTTTAAAATGTTACTAAAGGTTTCTTAGTTTCTTTTGTTTTGTTGCACATCTGCTGTAAAAAAAAAAACAGGAAGTTTTGTAAGGCTTTGTGTAGTGATATTTTTCTTTTTGTATTTTTTTTCTTTCTTCTGTGTCTTGATTTGCCTTGGTGCTTTTTGCGTCTTAAGTGGTTAACGAAGTATTTATTTTTGATTTATTCCGTAAAAAAAAAAAAAAAAAAAAAAAATGTTAGTATTATGTTTATTGTAATATGAGTTAGTTAGTTATTGGTTGGCTGCATAATATTGCTTATTGTAAAGTTTAATGGAGAAAAACACACAAATATCTTAAAGCAGTATACCTTGCCAAAGAGCTAAGAACCTCTTTGATGTGGGTTTAAAAAAGCATCTATTTTTATAAAAAGACAAATTTGGAGAAACTTTTTACTGGACCTGGAAAAAATATTTTGACTTGGGATACTTTGAGAAATATCTTCATATGACACCTTACCAGGAAGTTTGCAGTGGTTGACATTTCTGGAGAGATTTCTGATGTAAAAAGATACCTTTTTGAGATCTTTGTATTATCTTTTGATTCTAGAATCAATGGCAGTGATGGTTTCATTTTGTATAATCGTCTTTGGGGTTGTCCGATCATCCTGGCTATTATGACTAGCAACTCCCATTCACTTTTCATTTTGGAAATTCAGACAGAAAAAAATAATCCGAAGGTTTATTTGCAAAAGTGCATGCAAAATTATACTGGAAATACCTTCAAGGTAAAGGGGTTGGGGGATAAAAAATAAAAAAAATCAGTTCTTCCTAAAGAATTCCCTTCAGACAGAGCTCATGGTGGTTTGTGGTGTACTTACTATATAATTTACTCCATTTTGTCTTTATAGTAAACAAAGGTTTTTACCTACTTTGTATGAAAGGAGGGAGAGGACAAGCTGACGAAGGCAGCTGATTTAAGTAAACTAGTTTGAATGAACGATGGGGAAGATTACTCCTGGACTTTAGTGCAATGTAAATAAGTCCTTTTTTATGTTGACTATTTAGCTAGCAGATTTGTTCTTTTTTGGGAGGGGGGGGGGGACTTTATGGCAAAGTGCTTATTTTTATTTGATTAACTACAGTGTGATTTACAGATTTTTTTTTTTTTTTCAGGGGAGATATTGCCTTACTTTGATTTCAGTTCGACTTTGAAAGTTCACATTCAGTTAAAATACTTGATTTGTTGTCCTATGGACTAGCATTACAGTGTCAGATTTGTTGGTGATTTGGTCTTTAGATGGTCTTGCTTCTGCTATTAAGAAAACTATAGACATTTAAGTTGGTTTGTTTTATATATATATATAGATATATATAGATATATATTTATGTGGTAAAGAATGGATATAAACCTGTTTTAGCTTTCTGATTTTCTTTCATTCATATATATGTAATGCATAATAACCTGTCTTTAAAAATCGTAAAAGGTGTGTGTGTGTATATATCGCTCTATTCACTTGAAGTGGTTCCGTGACCATATCAGAAAGGGTTGCAACAGATTGCCGAACAACATCTTTCTTCTCTCGAACAGAGTCTGATCAAGCCCTTAGATGCACTGAGTACTGCACCTGCATCCTGCTTTGTCTTGAGCTCATTTACTAGTCATGCGTCTCCTTATCGAGCAGTGTGCTGTGCATTATATATATATATATATATATATATATACATTTATATATTTACCAACTGCTTTTCTTAGACTTTTATTTGGTTCTTTTTAATTTTTTTGTTTACTTGTACAAGTTCAATTTTGATTATAGATTAGCTGTGACATTGCTGCTGTGGGGGAGGGGGGGGGCCCCGCCCATTTTGTTCATGCCCGGCCTCTCACGGGTCTTGATTGAGGATACCGGACCCGAGGGGGCTCTCTGACGATCTAGGCATGGCAAAATGAGCCCCCCCCCCCCCCCCCCACCACTTTATTTAAATTCTAAATGTGAGGATTACTATTTATTTGAAGTTGTACAGTATTACTTGGTTCCACAGCGGTTTTTTTGGGGGGGGGGGGGGGGGGATAGAATATATCTTGAGTATTTAAGAGGATGTACATGTTATTTTCTTTGTTTGGAATACTTTGTAATTTTTTTTTTTCATGTTCAGTACATCAATAAATCCGTTGGAGGGAAATGCAGCCCTGTGGATGGACCCTGTGTGTTCAGCACCCCCCCCCCCCCCCCCCCCCCCACACATGTCTCATATTACACTACACGACCAACAGTATGTTGACACCTGCTCGTCAAAAAAATATCTCATTCCAAAACCAGAGGCATTAATATGGTGTTGGTCTCTCCCCTTGGCAGCTATAACATCCTCCACTCCTCTGGGAAGGTTTTCCACTAGGTGCTGGAACATTGCTGTTGTGGACAGCAGCAAGAGCGTTAGTGACTGTCAGGGATTGATGTTGGGGCGATTTACGACTGGCTCAAAATCAGCATTCCAATTCATCCACAAAGGTGTTCGAAGGGGGTTGAAGTCAGGGCTTTGTGCGCAGGCCAGTCAAGTTATTCCACACCGATCTCGACAAACCATTTCTGTCACTTCGTCATGCTGAAACTGGCTTAGGGCCTTCCCCAACTGTTGCCACAAAGTTGGAAGCACAGAATCATCTAGAATGTCATAGTATGCTGTAGCGTTAAGATATCCCTTCACATAAACTAAGGGGCGTAGCCTCTACCAAACTCTACAGTTGGCACTTTTGCATTGTGGCAGGTAGTGTCTCCTAACATCTGCCGAACTCGGATGCATCCGTCAGACTGCCAGATGGTGAAGTGTGATTCATCGCTCCAGAGAAAGGCGTTTTCACTGCTCCCGAGTCCCAATGGCGGCGAGCTTTGCACCACTCCAGCCGACGCTTGACATTGAGCACAGGGGTGGATCTTAGGCTTGTGTACGTGCGGCAGCTTGGCTACGGAAACCCATTTCATTGAAGCTCCCGACGAACAGTTCTGCTTTCGGGTTGTTGCTTCAAGGCAGTTTCGGAACACCTATAGTGAGTTGGATAACAATAAAAATACACGCTTCAGCACTTCGGGTTGTCCACGCTCTGTGAGCTCGTGTTGCCTAATTCTTCAGCACTTCGGGTTGTCCACGCTCTGTGAGCTCGTGTTGCCTAATTCTTCAGCACTTCGGGTTGTCCACGCTCTGTGAGCTCGTGTTGCCTAATTCTTCAGCACTTCGGGTTGTCCACGCTCTGTGAGCTCGTGTTGCCTAATTCTTCAGCACTTCGGGTTGTCCACGTTCTGTGAGCTCGTGTTGCCTAATTCTTCAGCACTTCGGGTTGTCCACGTTCTGTGAGCTCGTGTTGCCTAATTCTTCAGCACTTCGGGTTGTCCACGTTCTGTGAGCTCGTGTTGCCTAATTCTTCAGCACTTCGGGTTGTCCACGCTCTGTGAGCTCGTGTTGCCTAATTGTTCGCGGATGAGCCGTTGCGCCGATGTTGCCAATTTTTTCGCAATAACAGTACTTAACTGTTGACAAAGGGCAGGAATTTGACAAACTGACTTGTTGGAAAGATGGCGTTGGAATGTCACTGAGCTCTTCAGTAAGGCCGTTCTACCACCAATGGTTTCCTATGGAGATTGCATGGTTGTGTGCTCAATTTTGTGCCCCTATCAGTAGCAGGTGTAGCTGAAATGGCCGAATCTACTAATTCTGAAGGGGTGTCCACATACTTTTGTGTGTATTGAGTGGAAAATGCAATCTAGACGCAATGTGTTGCAAAGCATGTCCATGTGGATTTGACTTTATTGTTGGTTGTGATTGATCTCCATCCTTTCATTATTCTGTTTTAGAATGCTTTTTTACCCCTAAGGGAACGGCTGGTGCCTGGCCACCAGACAGTAGACACGGCAAAGCAGGTAGGAAGACCACCCTGGTAGATACAAGGTAGATAGTTCGACTCAATGATCCCTGGCCACAGCAAAATGCACTCAACCTGGTTGGAGGTCATTAGTTTGAGGTATTTTTGTGTTGTTGCTGATAATATAGATGTTTCACTTTGTTTTTTTTTTGGTAGGTACAGTTCTAAAGATGACTGTCTTAGTTTCCTTCCTACTCTTAGTGTCCCTGGTCCTGAGGGTGTGGCCCATATCACAAGGTCGCAGGCGTCAGACCACAACCCATATGGAAGTGTGTGTTCAGGCAACCTGAGAAATGACCATGTTACTGTAGGTCCCCCGCCCCCCTGTATGAGGAGGTTACTGTAGACTCTCCCCCCTGTATCAGCAGGTTACTGTAGCCCCCCCCTGTATCAGCAGGTTACTGTAGGTCCCCCCTATATCAGCAGGTTACTGTAGCCCCCCCCCCCGTATCAGCAGGTTACTGTAGCCCCCCCCCCGTATCAGCAGGTTACTGTAGCCCCCCCCTGTATCAGCAGGTTACTGTAGCCCCCCCCCCCTGTATCAGCAGGTTACTGTAGCCCCCCCCCCCTGTATCAGCAGGTTACTGTAGC
Organism: Oncorhynchus kisutch; assembly: GCF_002021735.2. NCBI lineage: Eukaryota > Metazoa > Chordata > Actinopteri > Salmoniformes > Salmonidae > Oncorhynchus > Oncorhynchus kisutch. The sequence continues at coordinate 40,777,576 of NC_034182.2, forward strand.
CCCCCCCCCCTGTATCAGCAGGTTACTTCCCCCCCTGTGTCAGCAGGTTACTGTAGCCCCCCCTGTATCAGCAGGTTACTGTAGCCCCCCCTGTATCAGCAGGTTACTGTAGCCCCCCCTGTATCAGCAGGTTACTGTAGCCCCCCCTGTATCAGCAGGTTACTGCCCCCCCCCTGTCTCAGCAGGTTACTGTAGCCCCCCCTGTCTCAGCAGGTTACTGTAGCCGTCCCCCCCCCGTATCAGCAGGTTACTGTAGCCCCCCCCTGTATCAGCAGGTTACTGTAGCCCCCCCCTGTATCAGCAGGTTACTGTAGCCCCCCCTGTATCAGCAGGTTACTGTAGCCCCCCCTGTATCAGCAGGTTACTGTAGCCCCCCCTGTATCAGCAGGTTACTGTAGCCCCCCCTGTATCAGCAGGTTACTGTAGCCCCCCCCTGTGTCAGCAGGTTACTGTAGCCCCCCCCTGTGTCAGCAGGTTACTGTAGCCCCCCCCGTCTCAGCAGGTTACTGTAGCCCCCCCTGTCTCAGCAGGTTACTGTAGCCCCCCCTGTCTCAGCAGGTTACTGTAGCCCCCCCTGTATCAGCAGGTTACTGTAGGTCCCCCCTGTATCAGCAGGTTACTGTAGGTCCCCCCTGTATCAGCAGGTAACTGTATCCCCCCCTGTATCAGCAGGTAACTGTAGCCCCCCCCTGTATCAGCAGGTAACTGTAGCCCCACCCCTGTATCAGCAGGTAACTGTAGCCCCCCCTGTATCAGCAGGTTACTGTAGCCCCCCCTGTATCAGCAGGTTACTGTAGCACCCCCTGTATCAGCAGGTTACTGTAGCACCCCCTGTATCAGCAGGTTACTGTAGCCCCCCCCCTGTATCAGCAGGTTACTGTACCCCCCCCCCCCTGTATCAGCAGGTTACTGTAGCCCCCCCCTGTATCAGCAGGTTACTGTAGCCCCCCCCCTGTATCAGCAGGTTACTGTGTTGCCCCTCCCTGTATCAGCAGGTTACTGTAGTTCCCCCCCCCCCCCCTGTATCAGCAGGTTACTGTAGGTCCCCCCCCCCCTGTATCAGCAGGTTACTGTAGCCCCCCCCCTGTATCAGCAGGTTACTGTACCCCTCCCCCCTGTATCAGCAGGTTACTGTAGCCCCCCCCTGTATCAGCAGGTTACTGTAGCCCCCCCCTGTCTCAGCAGGTTACTGTAGCCCCCCCTGTATCAGCAGGTTACTGTAGCCCCCCCCCTGTATCAGCAGGTTACTGTAGTCCCCCCCGTATCAGCAGGTTACTGTAGCCGTCCCCCCCCGTATCAGCAGGTTACTGTAGCCCCCCCCTGTATCAGCAGGTTACTGTAGCCCCCCCTGTATCAGCAGGATACTGTATCCCCCCCTGTATCAGCAGGATACTGTATCCCCCCTGTATCAGCAGGTTACTGTAGCCCCCCCCTGTATCAGCAGGTTACTGTAGCCCCCCCCTCTATCAGCAGGTTACTGTAGCCCCCCCTGTATCAGCAGGATACTGTAGCCCCCCCTGTATCAGCAGGTTACTGTAGCCCCCCCTGTATCAGCAGGATACTGTAGCCCCCCCTGTATCAGCAGGTTACTGTAGCCCCCCCCTGTATCAGCAGGTTACTGTAGGTCCCCCCCCCTGTATCAGCAGGTTACTGTAGCCCCCCCTGTATCAGCAGGTTACTGTAGCCCCCCCCCCTCTATCAGCAGGTTACTGTAGGTCCCCCCCCCCTCTATCAGCAGGTTACTGTAGGTCCCCCCCCCTGTATCAGCAGGTTACTGTAGGTCTCCCCCCCTGTATCAGCAGGTTACTGTAGGCCCCCCCCCCCCTGTATCAGCAGGTTACTGTAGCCCCCCCCCCCCCCCCCCCCGTATCAGCAGGTTACTGTAGTCCCCCCCGTATCAGCAGGTTACTGTAGCCCCCCCCCCCCCCTGTCTCAGCAGGTTACTGTAGCCCCCCCTCTATCAGCAGGTTACTGTAGGTCCCCCCCCGTATCAGCAGGTTACTGTGGCCCCCCCCCCCCCCCCGTATCAGCAGGTTACTGTAGCCCCCCCGTATCAGCAGGTTACTGTAGCCCCGCCTGTATCAGCAGGTTACTTTAGCCCCCCCCCTGTTTCAGCAGGTTACTTTAGCCCCCCCCCTGTTTCAGCAGGTTACTGTAGCCCCCCCCCTGTATCAGCAGGTTACTGTAGGTACCTCCCCCCCCTGTATCAGCAGGTTACTGTGGCCCCCCCCCCATATCAGCAGGTTACTGTAGCCCCCCCGTATCAGCAGGTTACTGTAGCCCCCCCTGTATCAGCAGGTTACTTTAGCCCCCCCCCTGTTTCAGCAGGTTACTTTAGCCCCCCCCCTGTTTCAGCAGGTTACTGTAGCCCCCCCCCTGTATCAGCAGGTTACTGTAGGTACCTCCCCCCCCCTGTATCAGCAGGTTACTGTGGTACCCCCCCTGTATCAGCAGGTTACTGTAGGTCCCCCCCTGTATCAGCAGGTTACTGTAGGCCCCCCCCCCCCCCCTGTATCAGCAGGCTACTGTAGGTCCCCCCCCCTGTATCAGCAGGCTACTGTAGGTCCCCCCCCCTGTATCAGCAGGTTACTGTAGCCCCCCCCTTTTCAGCAGGTTACTGTAGGGGCCCCCCCCCCCCCCCTGTATCAGGAGGTTACTGTAGCCCCCCCCTGTATCAGGTTACTGTAGCCCCCCTCCTGTATCAGCAGGTTGCTGTAGCCCCCCCCTGTATCAGCAGGTTACTGTAGCCCCCCCCCCCCCCCTGTATGAGCAGGTTACTATAGGTCCCCCCCGTATCAGCAGGTTACTGTAGGCCCCCCCCCCCCCTGTATCAGCAGGTTACTGTAGGTCCCCCCCCCTGTATCAGCAGGTTACTGTAGGTCCCCCCCCCCTGTATCAGCAGGTTACTGTAGCCCCCCCTGTATCAGCAGGTTACTGTTACTTACTCCCCTATAGCGCCGGGCTACTATAGTTCCTGTGACACCTTTTTTAGGTAATGGTGACCACTCCCATGTGCTGTGTTTAGAGCGACAGTCTTGGATTTGGAAAGCTGTCCGTTGGTCATGTCTGTCCTTGATATTTTCCCATTGATTCTTGGTGAAAAAACAAATACATGCCTCATGAGCGGAACACAACGGTCTTCAAAATTACCCAAAATATTAACTTTTATATATCCATTATTCCCCCCCCCCAAAATGTAAACTGTATAGTTTCAAAATAGGGTTAAAACGATCTCTCGGATGTGATGAGTTGTCAATCCTTGCATCTAGAGCGCTGTCTGAATTTGAGCGGGTTCAGATCTCCACTACTCCCTATACCCAGCTGTATACCAAAACAAGTGGGGGACAAGTTGCTTTTCAAATGGCAGACTGTAGCTTTAAGTTTCTCAGGTCATTCACCTATCGAGGCTCCGCTGTTATGACAGGTCTCTTTCACTGGTGGTCATTGTGGTGAGGTAATCACTAAAAACCACTAAGTTTCACTCTGGCTAGAGGTGCATGATGGACATTTGCAACAATTTTAGAAATGTAATCTCCCATAGTGGAATGTTTTATATAATGAACACTGTTGCTCCGGTTGATTTGTCATTTTGTCTGCACTGTGAATGGTGGACGTTAAAGAATGCCAATCATTGTTCTGCTTTGACTTCAACTTGGATGTCTGTGAACATCCCAACTTTATTTACATAGCCCTTCTTACATCAGCTGAACAGAAACCCAGCCTAAAACCCCAAACAGAAAGCAATGCAGGTGTAGAAGCACGGTGGCTAGGCCAAAACCTAGGAAGAAACCTAGAGAGGAAGCAGGCTATGAGGGGTGGCCAGTCCTCTTCTGGCTGTGCCGGGTGGAGATTATAACAGAACATGGCCAAGATGTTCAAATGTTCATAAATGCCCAGCATGGTCAAATAATAATAATCACAGTAGTTGTAGAGGGTGCAACAAGTCAGCACCTCAGGAGTAAATGTCAGTTGGCTTTTCATAGCCAATCATTAAGAATATCTCTACCGCTCCTGCTGTCTCTAGAGAGTTGAAAACAGCAGGTCTGGGACAGGGAGCACGTCCGGTGAACAGGTCAGGGTTCCATAGCCGCAGGCAGAACATTTGAAACTGGAGCAGCTGCACGGCCAGGTGGACTGGAGACAGCAGGAGTCATCATGCCAGGTAGTCCTGAGGCATGGTCCTAGGGCTCAGGTCCTCCGAGAGAGAGAAAGAGAATTAGAGAGAGCATACTTAAATTCACACAGGACACTGGATAAGACAGGAGAAGTACTCCAGATATAACAGACTGACCCTAGCCCCCCCGACACAAACTACTGCAGCATAAATACTGGAGGCTGAGACAGGAGGGGTCAGGAGACACTGTGGCCCCATCCGATGATACCCCTGGACAGGGACAAACAGGAAGGATATAACCCCACCCACTGTGCCAAAGCACAGCCCCCACACTACCAGAGGGATATCTTCAACCACCAACTTACCATCCTGAGACAGCACCCTATGGGTCATGGTCAAAAGTAGGGGACTATACATGGAGTGGGGTTCCATTTGGAACGTAGTCCTAGAAAACTCCAACTGTTTTACGAGCTGCCCCCAACAGTTAATTGAAGTATAGTTCAGGCACCAGAATGCACTGCTGCTGTCACTGAGCCAGGCAAAAAAAGGGCTGTAGGAAAGCTTGATATAGAGCATTGATTTTCCTTACCTCACGCTCCACTTGAGGGCCAACCGCTTCTGCAATGAAATGACCTGCTTTGAAGTGCGCTTCCCTGCTGCGGAGACACCTCGCGCTGTCAGTCTGTCATTTAAGTGGCATTGGACGGATGCAGGGATACAACAGCTGTCGTTAACAGTTCATTTGGGGGGGGGGGGAGGCTTGTGTAAATATAGCCATTGATTCTTTGAAGAATAGAACTTCCTTCAGGTGTTTAATAAACAAGTTGGAGTGAATTCTTTTGTGTTATGAAACCCAGATTGCCCCTTAAGCAAAGGGTCGGGGGGGGGGGGTTTAAAAGAGCCAAACCACTTTTAGTTTAATGAAGACAATATTTACCTTGTGCTCAATCATGAAGTCATCTTAGTGTTTCTGCATGGCTGGTAAAGGATACGGGATCTAATCTGTGTGCTTTTAGGGTCTTTAAAGCATCCTCAAACACACTGGTCCATTTGAAGTCTGCTTGTGGCAACAGAAGTGATCATATCTGAGGTCTTTGACTGACTCCGTGTGTACCCTTATTCCAATGCGCGCTTGTGACAGTTGTTCCCAGCTGTAGACTCTCCTTACCATGCCAGACTGGCGGAAAACAACGTGATTGAGCTACTACAGGCTAGCGATGTCTTGATTTACACGGTGACAGGATTTTGCTAATACCACTACAGAGGCTAAACAGCAGCTCACAGGGTTAGTTTTAAGTTGATATCATTTTGACTTATGGTAATATATTGTGAGTGATTTCTCTACCTGTACTCTATAAAGAGACTTTTTAAATATAGTATTCTTTCAGCGAGTAGACATTCAGATGGTGTTTGCTAGCCACAGAAGTGAATGATGAGTAAGTGTAAGGGCTAGAATGGGTTTTAAAAATGTAAGAGCTCGCCAAATTTACTTTCTGTGACCCTTTAAGCGCACGCAGCAGGGGCCAAAATATGACATTGCATTTGGATTGAAAGCCATGGTTTAAAACTAGCCAAGACCATTGGGCTAAACTGCATTCAGTATCTTATTTATTTTTTACTACAGGTGCCAACTATTCACGCACCTTGACTTTTTCCCACATTTAGTTGTGATACAGCCTGAATTTAAAAAAAAATAATAAAGTTGAAATGTTTTTAGACATTTTTTGTCAATTTAATTTAAAATAAGAAGCTGAAATGTAAGTATTCAAACCCTTTTGTTAGGGCTTTAAATAAGTTCAGGAGTAAAAATGTACTTAAGTCACAAATTGCATGGACTCTGTGCAATATTGTTTAACATTTATTTTTGAATGACTACCTCATCTCTCTACCCCACACAAGTATCTAGCTGTAAGGTCGAGCAGTGAATTTCAGACAAATTCAGGAATATTTTTCCAATGCCTCACAAAAAAGGGAACCTATGGGGGAGATGGGTAAAATAATAAAGGTGATATTGAATATCCCTTTGAGCATGATGATGTTACTATTTACACTTCGGATGGTGTATCAATACACCCAGTCACTACAAAGATACAGCCGTCCTTCCTAACTCAGTTGCCAGAGAGGAAGGAAACTGCTCGGGGATTTCACAATAATGCCAATGGTGACTTTAAATCAGAGTTTAATGGCTGTGATGGGAGAAAAGTGAGGGTGGATCAATGTTGTAGTTACTCCACAATACTAACCTAATTGACAGTGTGAAAAGGAAACGTTAACAGAATATAAATATTTTTTATCCTGTTCGCAATAAGGCACTGAAGTAAAATCCAATACAACACATTACTGAGTATCGCTCCATTTTTAAGCATATTGGTGGCTGCGTCATGTTACAGGTATGCCTGTAATCGTTAAGGACCGGGAAGTTTTTCAGGATGAAGCAAGAAACTGAATGGCCCTAAGAACAGGCAAAACCCTAGAGGAAAACCTGGTTGTCTGCTTTCCACCAGACAGTGGGATATGAATTCACCTTTCAGCAGGACAATGAGGCCAAATCGACACGAGTTGCGTATCAAGAATGCAGTGAACGTTCCTGAGTGGCCGAGTTACTGTTTTGACTTAAATCTACTTGAAAATCTATGGCAAGACATAATGGTTGTCTAATGATCATCAACCAATTATGACAGCGCTTGAACATTTTTGAAAATAATAATTGGAAAATGTTGCACAATCTAGGTGTGGAAAGCTCTTAGACTTAACCAGAAAGACTCACAGCTGTAATCGCTGCCAAAAGATGCTTCTCTAGAAAGTATAGAGCCCCACTGTGGGCGTGTCATAATACCCATAAATACCTAGTTGTTAAACAAGGAAATGGTTCTAAACAGTTTTTCCACCATTCATTTTTTTTCCATAGGGGATTTTAGAAAAGCTAAAAATAAGGGTTGTTTTTCGTATCGGCTTACGCTGGAGTGACATTTTGATAACCGAGTAAATCTCTCTCGGACAAGGTGACTTTTATCATTATATTTGTCTCTCTTTCCTCTCAGATTCTAAAATTTGGTAATTAGTGTCAAAGTAGACATCATGCAAAACTACAAATCCCTGCAAGCTCCTACACGTCATCTCTTTCTGACTGACACCTTTGCTAACAGATATTGTGTAAATGTAAAACTTGCGCAAGACAGTTCAGACTTGTCCATTTTTTTTTAAGCATGCATTCATTACTACATTTAGGTAACGTTAGCTGCTGTAGTTAATCCAGAGATTCTTACCTTTGCCTCGATTCGGCAGTCTCGTCCAGATCATCATGGTATTTGTAGTTCTTTATGATAGCCACTTTAGCAGCTAATTAGCATTTCATGTTTTATCCATTGTCAACCCCTCCCATCCCTTCTACCCCTCCTAGCTCTCCTCCCATCCCTTCTACCCCTCCTCCTAGCTTTCCTCCCATCCCTTACACCCCTCCTCCTAGCCCTCCTCCCATCCCTTACACCCCTCCTCCCCCTAGCTCTCCTCCCATCCCTTCTACCCCTCCTCCCCCTAGCTCTCCTCCCATCCCTTCTACCCCTCCTCCCCCTAGCTCTCCTCTCATCCCTTCTACCCCTCCTCCCCCTAGCTCTCCTCTCATCCCTTCTACCCCTCCTCCCCCTAGCTCTCCTCTCATCCCTTACACCCCTCCTCCCCCTAGATCTCCTCCCATCCCTTACTACCCCTCCTCCTAGCTCCCCCTAGCTCTCGTACCATCCCTTACTACCCCTCCTAGCTCCCCTCCCAACACTTACTAACCCTCCCCCAGCTCTCCTCCCCCTAGCTCTCCTCCCATCCTTTACTACCCCTCCTCCCATCCCCCAGCTCTCCTGCCCCTAGCTCTCCTCCCATCCTTTACTACCCCTCCTCCCATCCCCCTCTCCCATCCCAACCCTTACTAACCCTCCTCCCCCCTCCCCTAGCTGTCCTCCCATCTCTTACTTCCCCCTAGCTCCTCTCCCATCCGTTATTTACCCCTGTCCTCCCCCTCCTCTCCTCCCTCCCCCCCCTCCACTAGCTCAAATCACAGTCGGGTGGGGGGGTGGAATGGGACATGTCAGTAAATTCGGTCTGGCGCCGCTGTCAGCAAGACGCCATAAACACATTTACATGCGGCTGTCTGTCGACGTGATATATGGTACGCCGGATTTTCTATTACACTCATTTATAGCACCTATCTTCCTGTCAACAACACTGCTCGGCAGACGAACGACAATGAAGCCATTTTCGTCTCCTCTTTTCTCTGCGGGTGGGTGTTACTACAGTGCCTTCAGAAAGTAGTCCCATCCCATGGCCCCTTTTTCCACTGGCTTACACACAATACCCCGTAATGTCACTGGCTTACACACAATACCCCGTAATGTCACTGGCTTACACACAATACCCCGTAATGTCACTGGCTTACACACAATACCCCGTAATGTCACTGGCTTACACACAATACCCCGTAATGTCACTGGCTTACACACAATACCCCGTAATGTCACTGGCTTACACACAATACCCCGTAATGTCACTGGCTTACACACAATACCCCGTAATGTCACTGGCTTACACACAATACCCCGTAATGTCACTGGCTTACACACAATACCCCGTAATGTCACTGGCTTACACACAATACCCCGTAATGTCACTGGCTTACACACAATACCCCGTAATGTCACTGGCTTACACACAATACCCCGTAATGTCACTGGCTTACACACAATACCCCGTAATGTCACTGGCTTACACACAATACCCCGTAATGTCGAAGTGGAATTTGTTGATGAAATTTCTACTAATTAATAAAACATTTAAAAAGCTGTATCCAACTCCTATTTAATAATTTTAGGAGTAAAAATCTGCTTAACAAGTCACATATGTTGCATGGACTCGGTGTGTACAATAATATTGTTTAACATTAGTTTTAATGACTACCTCATCTCTGTACCCCACACGTACAGTTATCTGTAAGGTCCCTCGGTCGAGCAGTACATTTCAAACACAGATTCGACCATAAAGACCAGGGAGGTTCTTCCAATGCCTCGCAAAGGACACCTATTGGTGTTTTTTATTATTTTAATTTTTAAAGCAGACATTGAATATCCCTTTGAGCATGGTGAAGTTATTAATTACACTTTGGATGGTGTATCATTACACCCAGTCACTACAAAGATACAGCCGTCCTTCCTAACTCAGTTGCCAGAGAGGAAGGAAACCTGTATCTTTGTAGTGTCACTGTTTCAGTGCAAATGTAATCGTACCCCATGGATACAGCTACCACAAAGTTTGACAATCTTATTTTGTCCGGTGAACAAGAGATATTTTGGCATGGAATCCCAAAAGCAAGGGGCCCGTTATTCAATCATTTAAAAAAATAAGTGGTAGTTTCAGGAGCTAAACAAAACGTAATTCCTTTCGTTGAAAGGGTTCATGCTTGAATACATAATCGGTTGCATTGGCTATTTGTATTGATAAAATAACTCAATGGATTTTCATTTGTAGCAGGGCGGCAGGTAGCCTAGTGGTTAGAGTGTAGAGGCGGCAGGTAGCCTAGTGGTTAGAGTGTAGAGGCGGCAGGTAGCCTAGTGGTTAGAGTGGAGAGGCGGCAGGTAGCCTAGTGGTTAGAGTGTAGGGGCGGCAGGTAGCCTAGTGGTTAGAGTGGAGGGGCGGCAGGTAGCCTAGTGGTTAGAGTGGAGAGGCGGCAGGTAGCCTAGTGGTTAGAGTGTAGGGGCGGCAGGTAGCCTAGTGGTTAGAGTGGAGGGGCGGCAGGTAGCCTAGTGGTTAGAGTGGAGGGGCGGCAGGTAGCCTAGTGGTTAGAGTGGAGTGGCGGTAACCGAAAGGTTGCTGGATCGAATCCCTGTCATTCTGCACCACTGTTCCCCGGTAGGCCGTCATTGTAAATAAGAACCAAATTCTTAACAGACTAGTTAAATAAATACATTTAAAAAGCAGAGGATGAAACCCAGAGGGTCTCAACGGCCGTGTCCCAAATGCAACCCTATTCACTATATACTGTAGTGCACTACTGTTGACCAGAGCTCTACAAAAAAAAAAAAACAAGGTCGCTCACGAAACGGCTATTCATTAAAAAATGTGGCCTAATACGAATGTCTTTCATCTGCCGGTTTAACACTTGAACGTATTAAATGAAAAGACCTTAAGTGGATGACGTTGAGTGGTCCTTTCTAATGGCAAAGTATCACAGATACTTCAACGATACAGTCACAAGGGCCCTCTCTGCAGTGATTTTTCAACGAGCACCTTCTGAAACATCCTTTTTGAAGTAATTAACGACAGAGGTTTAGACATTTTCATGCAGGTTTAAAAAGGATAATTGCCTAATACTTTGGGTTCACACTCTATGGTTGTTGTCAATTTTAGGCCAATCAAAATGAGAGGTGACAGTTTACAACGTATCCTACAGCTAAAACGTGTACACCATGCAGGCCATAGTAAAATGATGGATAGGATGGTCACAGTTCTGTGGAACAACCTTTTTGCTCTAGTGACTGAAATGATTCATTTGTTCCATACAGAACTACAGAATTCACATTCACAAGGCACATACTGTATTCATGCCAGTCAGTGGCACTGTCTCCGTCCTATAGCCCTCCATAGTCCAAGTGATCAAGGATCCGACTGGCCAACAGTTGGAGTAATATGGTGCGGAGCCATTACCTCCACTTGGGTTTGCACCTACTGTCAGAAGTAGCGGTCGCCTTCGGATGTAGCGCCCACCTTTCGGATGTAGTGCCCCGGCCATCGGATGTAGCGCCCCGGCCATCGGATGTAGCGCCTCGGCCTTCGGATATAGCGCCCCGGCCATCGGATGTAGAGCCCCTGGCCGTCGGATGTAGAGCCCCTGGCCGTCGGATGTAGAGCCCCGGGCCGTCGGATGTAGAGCCCCGGGCCGTCGGATGTAGAGCCCCGGGCCGTCGGATGTAGAGCCCCGGGCCGTCGGATGTAGAGCCCCGGGCCGTCGGATGTAGAGCCCCGGGCCGTCGGATGTAGAGCCCCGGGCCGTCGGATGTAGAGCCCCGGGCCGTCGGATGTAGAGCCCCGGGCCATCGGATGTAGAGCCCCGGGCCATCGGATGTAGAGCCCCGGGCCATCGGATGTAGAGCCCCGGGCCATCGGATGTAGAGCCCCGGGCCATCGGATGTAGAGCCCCGGGCCATCGGATGTAGAGCCCCGGGCCATCGGATGTAGAGCCCCGGGCCATCGGATGTAGAGCCCCGGGCCATCGGATGTAGCGCCCCGGGCCATCGGATGTAGCGACCGGCCTTCGGATGTAGCGCCCCGCCTTTCGGATGTAGCGCCCCGCCTTTCGGATGTAGCGACCCGTCCATCGGATGTAGCGACCGGCCTTCGGATGTAGCGCCCCGGCCATCGGATGTAGCGCCCCGGCCATCGGATGTAGCGCCCCGGCCATCGGATGTAGCGCCCGCCTTTCGGATGTAGCGCCCCGGCCATCGGATGTAGCGCCCGCCTTTCGGATGTAGCGTCCGGCCTTCGGATGTAGCGCCCCGGCCATCGGATGCAGCGCCCGCCTTTCGGATGTAGCGCCCCGGCCATCGGATGTAGCGCCCCGGCCTTCGGATGTAGAGCCCCGGGCCATCGGATGTAGAGCCCCGGGCCATCGGATGTAGAGCCCCGGGCCATCGGATGTAGCGCCCCGGGCCATCGGATGTAGAGCCCCGGGCCATCGGATGTAGAGCCCCGGGCCATCGGATGTAGAGCCCCGGGCCATCGGATGTAGAGCCCCGGGCCATCGGATGTAGAGCCCCGGGCCATCGGATGTAGAGCCCCGGGCCATCGGATGTAGAGCCCCGGGCCATCGGATGTAGCGCCCCGTCCATCGGATGTAGCGACCGGCCTTCGGATGTAGCGCCCCGCCTTTCGGATGTAGCGCCCCGCCTTTCGGATGTAGCGACCCGTCCATCGGATGTAGCGACCCGGCCTTCGGATGTAGCGCCCCGGCCATCGGATGTAGCGACCCGGCCATCGGATGTAGCGCCCGCCTTTCGGATGTAGCGCCCCGGCCATCGGATGTAGCGCCCGGCCTTTCGGATGTAGCGTCCGGCCTTCGGATGTAGCGCCCCGGCCATCGGATGCAGCGCCCGCCTTTCGGATGTAGCGCCCCGGCCTTCGGATGTAGCGCCCCGGCCTTCGGATGTAGCGCCCCGGCCATCGGATGTAGCGCCCGCCTTTCGGATGTAGCGCCCCGGGCATCGGATATAGAGCCCCGGCCTTCGGATGTAGCGCCGCTTTCGGATGTAGTGCCCGCCTTTCAAATGTAGCGACCGGCCTTCGGATGTAGCGACCGGCCTTTCGGATGTAGCGCCCGCCTTTCGGATGTAGCGACCGGCCTTCGGATGTAGCGCCCGCCTTTCGGATGTAGCGCCCGCCTTTCGGATGTAGCGACCGGCCTTCGGATGTAGCGCCCCGGCCTTCGGATGTAGCGACCGGCCTTCGGATGTAGCGCCCCGGCCTTCGGATGTAGCGCCCCGGCCTTCGGATGTAGCGACCGACCTTCGGATGTAGCGACCGGCCTTCGGATGTAGTGATCACCTTCAGTGAGGAAGAAGCATGTGTTTTTAGAAAGCACTCGAGCTGTGCTCTGTACTGTAACTCTCTCTGAGGTCTTGGCACCTCCATTTCATAATGAGGCTATGAAGAAAAGAGGGGAAGATTAGAATAACATCCTTAACTAATCCATATCAGGCCGATGAGGCGTCGCGCGTGGGGGAAAGCATGTAATTTCCCATTTCGCAGTGTGACTGAAAAATCCCCCACCCCCCCCCACGCAAAAAAAAACAAGCCCAGAGAAGAAACATTCTGTGGTGGAAGACCGCTGGCGCAAGGACAGCATCAACAAAACAGTCCTTTCCTCTCCTCCTCTCTCGCAATATCGGTTGTTAGGAAATAGAGAAGAAATACATTCCTCTGACTGCTGCCCATCAGTAATCATCCCAGATGAAGCAAGGGGGAGGGCTACTGTGAGGGCTATTCCAATGCTCATTATCAACAAGTCTTCCTCAAGGGTTCAGCTGGAAGAACAGGGGACATGTCGACTGTCATTCAGTCTTCGTGGTGAAGGGATGGCCGGGATGATTCTGTGGTCTGCTTTTGGGATCGGCAAGCATGTCAAGAAAAGCAACAATTTTTCATTGTACTACTAGACGGCCTATAACTTCCAATGCTTCCATAGATGGCATGGAATAATGACACTTGGTGTAACTAGTGTGTTTAACTTAGGAAGTAGAGTAGCAGCCTTACAGTAATCAAGTCGATGAAATCATCATACCTACATGTCCAGATCTACTGAATGGTGGAGGAGGCCGCTGCTCATTTCCTTCCGGGATGCAAACACTGACCTGAATGACAATGGAGGCAGCATCACTCTGACCTCTACAGTACGCGGCAGCGTTACTCTGTCCGCTACAGTACGAGGCAGCATCACTCTGACCTCTACAGTACGAGGCAGCGTCACTCGGACCTCTACAGTACGAGGCAGCGTCACTCTGACCTCTACAGTACGAGGTAGCGTCACTCTGACCTCTACAGTACGAGGCAGCATTACTCTGACCTCTACAGTACGAGCATGTCAGGTTTATTATATGAATTCAATACACCGCTTCTTCTGAGGACTCGCACTGTGACCGCACACGACAACAGCTGACACACCAGCCATTCTCTCATACAGCCTAGTGGAACAATACAAACGCATAATAGAATGTCCGTTTCACAGTTACCGTACAAGTGCTGTAGGCGTATTCGTGGGGCATTGTGCAGTGCGGGTCCCTGTGTGCCAGCGATTTCAAAAAGCCAAATTCCTTGTTTTTGTCCCACTGTGCATTGGCCCCTGACAGAGAAAGAGTCACACACCGGGAGCCCCGTGAGTACCTGCCGCCGATGCCCATTCCATTTCCTCGGCACACACAGCCACTCGCCGGGCCCCCGTAAAACGTAATTGAGGGCCCGAGGAGACTAGAGAGAGAGAGTGGGGGAGGCGAAGCGGACTGTTTTTTCCTCCCTCCATGGCAGACAGACCGGACACTCTTATAGATTGCACTAGCTGGGGCCATAACCCTCCTACGGTGTGTGTTGATACACTATATGTACAAAACTACGTGGATAAATGAGTGGATTTGGCTATTTCAGCCACACCTGTTGCTGACAGGTGTTTAATCTCCAAAGACGAACATAGAAGCAGTAGAAGGACCTTACTGAAGAGCTCCGTGACATTCAACGTGGTACCGTCATAGGATGCCACCTTTCCAACAAGTCAAATTTGTACAATTTCTGCCCTGCTACAGCTGCCCCGGTCAACTGTAATTGCTGTTATTGTGAAGTGGAAATGTCTAGGAGCAACAAGGTCACAGAACGGGACCACCGAGTGCTGAAGCTCGGGTGGTTGCAGCAATCACCATTGGACCCTGGAACAGTGGAAACGCGTTCTCTGGAGTGATGCATCACGCTTCCCCATCTTTCAGTCCTAGGGATCAATCTGGGTTTGGCGGATGCTAGGAGAACGCTACCTGCCCCAATGCATAGTGCCAACTATGCCTAGTAAAATAAAAAATATAAAATAATTTGTGAACTGGGTATAATATTCAGGGACTGTTTTTCCATGGCCCCTTAGTTCCAAGCAAGGGATATCCTGTTTCAGCATGACAATGCCCCAGTGCACAAAGCAAGGTCCATAAAGAAATGGTTTGTCAAGAATGGTGTGGAAGAACTCGACTGGCCTGCACAGAGCCCTGACCTCAACCCTATCGAACACCTTTGGGATAAATTGGAACATCGACTGCGAGCAAGGCCTAATCGCCCAACATCAGTGCCCGACCTAACTAATGCACTTGTGGCTGAATGGAAGAATTTCCCTGCCGCAATGTTCCAACAATGAGGGGAAAGCCTTCCCAGAAGGGTGGAGGCTGTTGTAGCAGCAAAGTGGGGACCAACTCTACATTAATGTCCATGATTTTGGTATGAGATGTTCGACGAGCAGGTGTTCACATACTTTTGGTAGTGTATGTGTGTGTGTGTGTGTGTGTATACAGTGGGGCAAAAAAGTATTTAGTCAGCACCAATTGTGCAAGTTCTACCACTTAAAAAGATGAGGCCTGTAATTTTCATCATAGGTACACTTCAACTATGACAGACAAAATCAGAAAAAAATCCAGAAAATCACATTGTAGGATTTTTTATTAATTTATTTGCAAATTATGGTGGAAATAAGTATGTGGTCAATAACAAAAGTTTATCTCAATACTTTGTTATATACCCTTTGTTGGCAATGACAGAGGTCAAACGTTTTCTGTAAGTCTTCACAAGGTTTTCACACACTGTTGCTGGTATTTTGGCCCATTCCTCCATGCAGATCTCCTCTAGAGCAGTGATGTTTTGGGGCTGTTGCTGGGCAACACAGACTTTCAACTCCCTCCAAAGATTTTCTATGGGGTTGAGATCTGGAGACTGGCTAGGCCACTCCAGGACCTTGAAATGCTTCTTACGAAGCCACTCCTTCATTGCCCGGGCGGTGTGTTTGGGATCATTCATGCTGAAAGACCCAGCCACGTTTCATCTTCAATATCCTTGCTGATGGAAGGAGGTTTTCACTCAAATCTCACGATACATGGCCCCATTCATTACAGAAGGTTTGGGAAAATTACAGGCCTCATCTTTTTAAGTGGGAGAACTTGCACAATTGGTGGCTGACAAAATACTTTTTTGCCCCACTGTGTGTATGTGTGTGTGTATATATATATATATATTTATTCAAGGATTTTTCTTTTAATATTTTCTACATTGTAGAATAATAGTGAAGATGTCAACCAAAAAAAGTGTTAAACAAATCAAAATATATTTTAGATTCTTCAAAGTAGCCACCCTTTGTCTTGATGACAGCTTTGCACCACTCTTGGCATTCTCTCAACCAGCTTCACCTGGAATATTTTCCAATAGTCTTGAAGGATTTCCCACATTGCTTAGCACTTGTCGGCTGCTTTTCCTTCACTCTGCGGTCCAAATCATCCCAAACCATCTCGATTAGGTTGAGGTCAGGTGATTGTTGAGGCCAGGCCATCTTATGCAGCACTCCATCACTCTCCTTCTGGTCAAATAGCCCTTACACAGGCTGGAGGTGTGTTGGGTCGTTGTCCCGTATAAAAACAAATGATAGTCCCACTAAGCACAAACTAGATAGGATGGTGTATCACTGTAGAATGCTGTGGTAGCCATGCTGGTTAAGTGTGCATTGAATTCTAAATAAATCAGACAGTGTCACCAGCAATCCACCCCCACACTATCACACCTCCTCCTCCATGCTTCACAGTGGGAACCACACATGCGGAGATCATCCGTTCACCTACTCTGTGTCTCACAACGACACGGCGGTTGGAACCATAAATCTCAAATTTGGACTCATCAGACCAAAGGACAGATTTCCACCAGTCTAATGTCCGTTGCTCGTGTTTCTTGGCACAACAAGTTTCTTCTTATTATTGGTTTCCTTTAGCACTGGTTTCTTTGCAGCAATTAGACCATGAAGGCCTGATTCACGTAGTCTCCTCTGAACAATTGATGTTAAGATGTGCCTGTTACTTGAACCCTGTGAAGCCTTTATTTGGGCTGCCATTTCTGAGGCTTGTAACTCTAATGAACTTATCCTCTGCAGTAGAGGTAACTCTGGGTCTTCCTTTTAATGTGGCAGACCTCATGAGAGCCAATTTCATCATAGTGCTTCATGGTTTTTGCGACTGCACTCGATGAAACTCAAAGTTCTTGACATGTTCCGGATTGACTGACCTTCATGTCTTAAAGTAATGATGTACTGTCGTTTCTCTTTCCTTATTTTACCAAATATCTTCTGTATACCACCCCTACCTTGTCATGAAAACAACTGATTGGCTCAAACGCAGAAGGAAAGAAATTCCACAAATGAACATCTGTTAATTTAAACGCATTATAGGTGTCTACCTCATGAAGCTGGTTGAGAGAATGCCAGTGTGTGCAAAGCTGTCATCAAAGCAAAGGGTGGCTACTTTGAAGAATCTCAAATGTAAAATATATTTTGATTGATTTAACACTTTTTTGGTTACTACATGATTCCATATGTGTTATTTCATAGTGTTGATGTCTTCACCATTATTCTACAATGTAGAACATAGTACAAATAAAGAAAAACCCTTGAATGAGTAGGTGTTCTAAACCCTTGAATGAGTAGGTGTTCTAAACCCTTGAATGAGTAGGTGTTCTAAACCCTTGAATGAGTAGGTGTCCAAACCTTTGACTGGTACTGTGTCCTTATTATGTGTCCTTGCTTAAGGCAAAGCATATATATATATATTTTTTTTTTGGTGGGGGGGGGGGGGGGGGGGCGGTCAGTGGGGCCCCCTAGCGGCTGCTAATGTCACTTATGCCTGGAGCCGGCCCCGTGTGTCGAGTATTGAGGCTGCTAGTCGCTCCTGCTTTCATCTCCTAATAAGAGCTGAATTAAGGATGCCCAAACATCACCAGGAGGAGGTTTCTCCTCTCCTTTACGCAGCGTTGAACCAAGATATCATCTTCTCCAAATATTTGGTCAGGAAATAATGATGTTTGATTTGACTCACAGCGAGGTGTGCCTCTAAGGGCTATTTATTCTCACTGCCCCCCTTGTTACCAGTAGGACAGAAACACCAGGAGAGTACATCCCACTTGTGGTTATTTGTGAGGACCAGCTGAAGGATGGATCCATGCAGTGCACCACTAGGCCAATACACTGTAGAGAGAGAGAGCTGTAGGCCTATGCAGTAGAATTGTAATTAGGTTAGTGTGAGTTAAGCTCTGAGCTACCTAGTCTATAAGCATCACATGAGCTTTTTACTTCCTATTCTGATAAACTCAGCAGTTCAAGTCAGACATTAGACATCGCATCATTGTATCTGTACAATCATGGCTTCTGTGAGAGCACGGGTATCGCTATTGAGGCCGTCTCCATTTTCGGCAAGTTTGGCGATTTTTAGTACCACCTGCAATTATGGAATGTTTGCTCACGAGCATTCATTGGCTGATTTCCCCCGACGACCCGGATGGAATCATGTGATCCTTAACCCATAGGAAGGCCCACCCAGTTGACTTACTTCAAAATGGTGGAAGTCCTCAATGGCGCTGCTCATGGTAAAACTGAGTTCTGGGCACCAGAGTCCTCAATGTTTTGCTATGAGTCAAGCGGTAGCCAAATATATGGATGCATTCCTTAAAGAAAATACCATAATCTGGAAGTCAGTACCTTTTTTTATTTGGTGCCAGAGAAACACAGGGAATATGGATAATGAACCCCAGCACTATTATCTGCTAATTATTCACTGTAACATCCAGAGATGTTAAACTCTAAATCCCGGTTGCGTTTTTTATTTTTCTTCTGTCTTTGCCACTGCCGGAAATTAAAAGCGGGGCCTAGTTAGCGTCTGCTGTCAAAGCTTCATTGAACAATCAGAAATGATTACCTCCATTGGGGTAAACTGCTCTCGCAGGGGCTTACAGAGAGATGGGAAGAAAAAAAAATGCAGTAATTTGTTCCTGGGTATTAATTAGTTTGGTTTTGCTGACAACACACTTTATTACAATTTCCAATCTGACTGTAATTTATTGCAGCTAATCAAAGTTAAACTGGAGCCCAGAGGCCTCCTGGGAGTTTTCTCTCTCAGCAGCCCGGCTCAAATTCTTCTGACACCCTAAAAAGGTGAAACACAGTGGTACTATTTACCTCATAATATTCATGTACCTCTCTCTGACTGCTAGACATTAGCATCAGCGTAACGTTAGCGTAGCCTGTCAAATTCAAGCTAATATTGAGACAATACTTATCTCTTGACTTTTTAATCACAATGGCAATACCACAAGGTATTGTAACATTGTTTATGACAATAAACACAATCAGAAAGCAATAGGCATTCCTGATACTGGAGTGAACAGCAAATGGATTGTCTTTTTTTTCCCCGAAATGTAATTGCAAATCACAAATGTATTTTTGTACAGTTAAAGTCTTGAGTCTTGAGCTACAGTAGCGCAAATGCATTTACAAATTAAAACACTGCAGCACTAAACTTGAAAAAATAAATAAAATTGAACGTATACAGAGAAGCCAAGGCTTATTTCAATGTGTATGGAACGCTGTGACTGTGGCACCATACATTTTGGAAGTTGTTTTACAACCCTGCCATCTTGACACGCTTCAGGAGGGAAACTTGGACCGGAGCCATTTACCAGCAGCTTGATGAGAGTGCAGTGAGGCAAGTGAATTAATACAACATCCCCAGCCCGGAGGCAAGGCTGCAAACTGAGGGACAGCTAGGCCAGCGGGATGGGGGAAACCTGTGGGTTTAGGAAACACTGTAGGGCAGACAGAAAAAAGGGCAGACAGAAAAAAGAGAGACCACAGTGATGACTCATCCTCGAGATCTATGAGAGTCTTGAACTTGGTCAAAACTGGAAAAAAGAGAGACCACAGTGATGACTCATCCTCGAGATCTATGAGAGTCTTGAACTTGGTCAAAACTGGATTGTATCGATCGATTTAAAACCGAGTTGGCGGTTTGGAGTTGTGTTAGGTTATTGGTTTGATTTTATATCCACCACTGTTTTGGTTGCTTTAGTTATCAAAATGTGTTTATTATGTGTCCTTGCTTAAGGCAAAGCACCACTCTAGATTTCTTACATAGTCTTATAATTATTATTCAATTTATTCCACCCAATCTAGCTAAAACGATTTAAGATATTAAAATGAAACCATCTTCCAAATGTCCAGACTGCCCCAACTTTTAAATAGCTTGAGAAAATATTTTAGATAGCATTTAGGTCTACAATATGTTGTTATAGTTATCTTCCTATTTAATCTTTTCAGCGATCAACTCAAAACCAATGTTGAGATGTTCAGACTACCCCTACTTAGATTGATTGTCAAAGGATTTTTTACACTAGGTATACTTTCTGAACTATTACGATTTAAAATGAACATGGGTTCAAATGTGAACCGTGGGAATACTAGCCTCATACGAACCATCCTGATCTTGTGAGCTTAAACTCTATTTCGCAACACGGATAGATTTCAGAGATCAGGATGCCATACCTTTGCATATAATAACTCAATTTATTGATTTATTTATCCGTTATTTTACCAGGTAAGTTGACTGAGAACACGTTCTCATTTGCAGCAACGACCTGGGGAATAGTTACAGGGGAGAGGAGGGGGATGAATGAGCCAATTGTAAACTGGGGATTATTAGGTGACCGTGATGGTTTGAGGGCCAGATTGGGAATTTAGCCAGGACACCAGGGTTAATGCTTGAACCGTTCAAGCTAGAGACACCAATCCAACTTTTTCATGTTCAGACTATTGGAACTCCAAATTCTTTAAAATCTTTATCAACGGTAACTATACAGATGTGCAGAAAATAATTATTGAACCGTTCACGCTTGAGACACCAAACCAACTTTCACATCTTCAGTCTATCCTATCAATCAATCCTTCACAAGCTATTAAGCACATCACATTTGTGATATTGTGTTGTGATATTTATTAATGCATAGAACGACTTTGCCAAATCTGTTATAGTAGAAGAAAATCAAACTGCAGATGTTTTACCCCTGGGGGCATAGTTGTCGTTACCTCAGTTTGTTGAGCTCCATCGAACAACATAAATCTTGCCTGGAGATAGGAGAGTCCATGGGAAGATAGGAGAGTCCATGGGGAGATAGGAGAGTCCATGGGGAGATAGGAGAGTCCATGGGGAGATAGGAGAGTCCATGGGGAGATAGGAGAGTCCATGGGGAGATAGGAGAGTCCATGGGGAGATAGGAGAGTCCATGGGGAGATGGGAGAGTCCATGGGGAGATGGGAGAGTCCATGGGGAGATGGGAGAGTCCATGGGGAGATAGGAGAGTCCATGAGGAGATAGGAGAGTCCATGGGGAGATGGGAGAGTCCATGAGGAGTACCTGCGTCTCCCACAATATGTATCCCTTTGGAGACTGGGATGTCAAATTTTACTTTTCAACTGAGGTTTGCACATTCTGCTGTGCTGAAGCGAAGAGCAAATAACATTCTGCAAGAGGCACACTGCTTTTCAAGAGATAACTTTTATTATAATGTAAACACATAGTAGTGCTGTAAACCCAGGGAAGGACTCGACAAAAGAGGATACATCAGTTACAAACTGTCCTCTGATATACTAGACAATGACCGCTTCATATTCAGCATTCTTGTTACAAGCGGACGCTTTAGATTGAGCTTATCTTTTACAAATCGACCAAATGAGCAGAACAAAATAATTGGCTCATCTGCCTACACACCAAAAATATATAGCTATAAATACACCATAAAGATTCCCAATGTAAAAGAAATATGCATTCTGCTAGCACAGAAGCCGAATCCTTTTAAATGCTGTAGCTGGCTGTCCCTAAGAATACATTTTAGAATTCACTCAATAATTAGGTGTGCTTGCTGAAGGCAAAGCACAACTCTAGATTTATTATTTATTTTTTACAGTACATACTGTTATTGTTTATTATTCTATTTATTCCACCCACTAGAGATTAAACAATTGAAGCTATTAACACAAAACTAATTTCGCAAATGTCCAGACTGCCCCAACTTAGATTGCTTAAGAAAATATTTTTGTATTTACACTTTTTTTTTAAACTATAACAATATTTAAATGAGCTCTCGATGCATTTCAGTGGTTTAAAAAGAAAAAGGGCCATAGACTTGAACTAAGATTGCTTGTCAAAGGTTTTTGGATGCTGTGAACTATACATTTTTTAATTATCATAAATGAACATGGGTTTGAATGAGAACCATAGGAATACTGTGTTAGCTGTTCAAAATGGTCCTGCTTCTTGGCCAATTAACCTACAAGAAGGATTGTAAAAAAAATTCAGGCCATCCCAACTTAATAACTATACCTATATACACGTGCATAATTTGCATAAATTACTTGCCAACCGTAACTGTTGAACTGCTCAAGCTAGACACAGCAAACCAAATTTCACATGTTCAGACTATCCTATCCTTTTTATCAATCAATCAATCTGACCACAACTACTGACCACAAGCACACAGCTAATGACCATAACCACACAGCTAATGACCACACAACTACTGACCACAACCACACAGCTAATGACCACAATGATTGACCACAACTACACAACCACTGACCACACAACTGTCCACAACCACACAGCTAATGACCACAACTATAGACATCAACCTAAAAACTACTGACCACAACTACTGAACCACACAACTACTGAACCACACAACTACTGACCACAACTAATGAACGACACAACTACTGACCACAACTACAGACCACAACCTAAAAACATCTGACCACAACTACTGACCACAAGCAAAGATCTACTGATCACAACTACTGACCACAAGCAAAGAACTACTCACCACAACTACTGACCACAACCAAATAACTTTTGATCACAACTACTGACCACAACCAAATAACTTTTGATCACAACTACTGACCACAACCAAAGAACTACTGACCACAGCCAAAGAACTACTGATCACAACTACTGACCACAACCAAAGAACTACTGACCACAAAGCAAAGAACTACTGACCACAACTACTGACCACAACCAAATGACTACTGACCACAACCAACAAACTACTGACCACAACTATTGCTCTGCTTCACACTTGCTCTAATCTTGCTCTGGTCTGCACTATCAATTAAATGTGCATAAATTAGCATGTAATACCCACCAACAATAATTGTAACATTAATAATGTTCAAGCTAGAGACACCAAACCAACTTCCACATGTTCAGGATATCCTAACTTTAAATTATTTACGCTCTTTATCAACTATTACTATTATTTCATGCAAATGTATACTCACCAACAGTAATTCTTGAACCGTTCAAGCTAGAGACACCAAACCAACTGTCATGTTCCGACTATCCTAACTTCACATTTAAAAAAAAACTGTGATCATCTATAATTATATAAATGTGCAGAAAATAACTCGCCAACAATAGCTCTTGAACATCTCACATGTTCATGCTACCCTATCTCATACAATCAATCAATGTATCATTCATGCAATCAATCTACTTACTTGTTCAACTACTGTATAACCATTACTATAACTTCTTTCACAACCATAAATACTTTAAAACAACTTCTCCTCCACCCA
Organism: Oncorhynchus kisutch; assembly: GCF_002021735.2. Lineage (NCBI taxonomy): Eukaryota > Metazoa > Chordata > Actinopteri > Salmoniformes > Salmonidae > Oncorhynchus > Oncorhynchus kisutch. The sequence goes on from NC_034182.2 coordinate 40,800,903, forward strand.
TGCTCTACCAAGGGTTTTCCAGCATACATCTTTGACCTACTACAGTAGCTAGACTACATGTTCAAATGTATGTGAAGACCTGCATATGTCATTCGAAAATCATGGGAATTAATATGGAGTTTAAAAAATATATATTTATTTAACCAGGAAGGGTTCATTGAGATTTGAAATCTCTTTTTCAAGTGTCCTGGCCAGATTGGCAGCACCAAGTCATTACACAATTACAGACAGACCGACGACATGAAAAATGTCAGGTAATCTAGTAAAAACACACAGAATTATGTACTAAACTAACTAAACTACTATGTATAACTAACTCATAAAACAGATCATTAAAAACATTGACAGGAAATCAGCCTCAAAATCTTTCATCAATGATTTCATCAAAAATACCAATCGGAACAAGTTCTTCCAGTTTAAAACTATTTTGTAAGGCGTTTCTAAGCCGAATTCAGTTTGGACATTTGGAACAGTTATCAGGATAAAGTCGTGTGAACGAAGAGAGTACCCACCACATTTCTGAACAATAAAAAGGTAGTAAACCAAAAAATGTCTTTGTAAATAAATACAACTAAAAGACTGACTAGGGCAGCCTTGTATATTTTATTTTTTACCTTTATTTAACTAGGCAAGTCAGTTAGGAACAAATTCTTAATTTGTTAACTACTGCTCCTGCCGCCCCGTATATAAAGTGCAGTGGTGCGTAAGGGTTTTGCAGTCCAAAATAAATGTCAATGCTCCATGGTAAAGGGTGTCAATTGATCTCAAACACTGACCTGAATCATTCATATGATTGGGGTGGCAGGGTAGCCTAGTGGTTAGAGTGTTGGACTAGTCAAATCAAATCAAATCAAATTTATTTATATAGCCCTTCGTACATCAGCTGATATCTCAAAGTGCTGTACAGAAACCCAGCCTAAAACCCCAAACAGCAAGCAATGCAGGTGTAGAAGCACGGTGGCTAGGAAAAACTCCCTAGAAAGGCCAATACCTAGGAAGAAACCTAGAGAGGAACCAGGCTATGTGGGGTGGCCAGTCCTCTTCTGGCTGTGCCGGGTGGAGATTATAACAGAACATGGCCAAGATGTTCAAATGTTAATAAATGACCAGCATGGTCGAATAATAATAAGGCAGAACAGTTAAAACTGGAGCAGCAGCACAGTCAGGTGGAAGTTGAAACTGGAGCAGCAGCATGGCCAGGTGGACTGGGGACAGCAAGGAGTCATCATGTCAGGTAGTCCTGGGGCATGGTCCTAGGGCTCAGGTCAGTTGAAACTGGAACAGCAGCATGGCCAGGTGGACTAGTAACTGGAAGGTTGCAAGTTCAAACCCCTGAGCTGAAAAGGTACAAATCTGTCATTCTGCCCCTGAAAAGGCAGTTAACCCACTGTTCCTAGGCAGTCATTGAAAATAAGAATTTGTTCTTAACTGACTTGCCTGGTTAAATAAAGGTAAAATATATAAAATACCACCATAGTCTAGTAAATGTAGCTGATACTAGCATCCTTCGGGCTTCAAAAGAAAAACATGCCTTATTCCTAATATAATACTTCAGCCTCAATTTTTTTGTAAGTTGTTGAATATGTCATTTCAAAGAGGCCATCATCAATTAAAATTAAATTATATTTATTGCTTTAGAAAACACCATTACTTTGGTTTTGTCAGTGTTGAGGAAAAGCTTCAATTGACACAAGGTATGTTGAACAGTATAAAAAAGGCAGTTTGCAAGTTCTGGAAAGCTTTTGTGAGAGACAACAATAAACAACATAAAAGTAAAGTTGTGCATTTTGCACATTTTTGTCTAAATTATTTATATAAATGGGGAGTAAGAGGAGACCAAGTACAGAGCCCTGGGGCACACCATTACAGACAATTTAACAGACATGAGCCCATCAAATTGAGTTTGATCAGACCGATAGTTAGCAAACCATGCAACTGCATGCTCCTAAAGGCCTACGTTCAACAATATCTGCATCAGTTTAGCATGATCAACTATCAAAAGCCTTAGAGAGATCAATAAAAGTGAGACAGAGTTCTGATTTTTGTCAAGGGCTTCAGTGATATCGTTTAAAACCTTCATGGTTGCTGTAATTGTGCTATGCTTCTTTCTGAAGCTCGATTGGTACACTGATAAAATATAGTTAGTATATAAAAACTATTTTAGCTGTTCACTAACAATGGTTTCAAGTACTTCGACAGGGGTGACAGCTTTGAGATTGGCCTAAAATTATTTAATCGTTTTGGATCTCCCCCTTTTAAAAGTCGTAGGACAAATGCTGATTTCCAGATCTTTGGAATTTCATTACATTCCACAGTTAGATTGAACAGATATGTAAGTGGTTCAGCTATAAAATCAGCTGCCAGATTTAAAAAGCAGGGATCCAAAAGATCAGGACCTGCAGGCTTTCTCTGATCTAAGGATTTTAGGGCTTTATGTACCACCTGCACTGAGAATGGCAAAAAGCTAAAAGTTTGACCAGCTCTCACTGGCTCATCCACACAGGGTTGTACAGAGACGGAGGACAATGAATCAAACAGCCTACCAGATGATACAAAGTGCTCATTGAAACAATTCAGCATTTCCGTTTTGTCCCCCCTTTGCTGCTATAACAGCCTCCAATCTTCTGGGAAGGATTTCCACTATATGTTGGAGTGGGGACTTGCCTCCATTGAGCCACAACAGCATTAGTGAGGTCCGGGCTCTGTGCAGGCCAGTTAAGTTCTTCCACACTGATCTCGACAAACTATTTCTGTATGGACATCGCTTTGTGCACGGGGGCATTGTCATGCTGAAGCAGAAAAGAGCCTTCCCCAAACTATTGCCACATAGTTGAAAGCACAGAAGAATGTCATTCTTTAGAATGTCTTCGTTTAGAATGTCATTGTATGCTGTAGTGTTCCGTTCACTGGAACTAAGGGGCCTAGCCCAAACCATGAAAAACAGTCCCAGACCATTATTCCTCCTAACCCTAATGACAAGAAGGACATTTATTGACAGAGGAGGGAGCGTACTGAATCAATGCATAAGGTAAGGGCTGTAACATTAGCTAGCTACATTGCTAAGCAAGCCAGGTTGACTAGTGTATGGAGTAACATTAGCTAGCTACATTGCTAAGCAAGCCAGGTTGACTAGTGTATGGAGTAAAATTAGCTAGCTACATTGCTAAGCAAGCCAGGTTGACTAGTGTATGGAGTAACATTAGCTAGCTACATTGCTAAGCAAGCCAGGTTGACTAGTGTATGGAGTAACATTAGCTAGCTACATTGCTAAGCAAGCCAGGTTGACTAGTGTATGGAGTAACATTAGCTAGCTACATTGCTAAGCAAGCCAGGTTGACTAGTGTATGGAGTAACATTAGCTAACGTTAACGTTAGATGAGTAATGCCCACTGCATGTATTATAAATGAGCAGCGTGGCGGTTTCCTAACGTTTGGTGTTGTCCATGAACTTTACTTAGCTAGCTAACTGTGCTTTGTGAAAGAATGTGGGAAATATTGTCAACATAGAGATCTGTCCATACATCTAATGTTACATCCGTGTTGGCTTGTAGCTAGCTAGCTAATGTTTACTGGCTAACGTGTGCTTATTAGTTGATGCTCTTATTACACACAAGTGTCAAGGCCAACAGTTTACATAGATGACTTCAGATATGAAAAACCTTCCATAGGATAATATAGCTTCCTTTGCCTGTAGCTTGCCTGTCATTCGACTGGTGTTATAAGCTAGCTACTAGCGCTGTTGCTGTGCAACCCAAGTGCTTTGGTCCGGTTTTAGAATTCTTGAGATTTTGTCTAAAAATATGTTAGCATTGTCAGAGAAGCTACAAAAAAGGTAGAACATTATTGGTTCTTAATGAACAGAAATTAGGACATGAGAGCGATTTTAAATTATAAATGTCATCAAAACGGTCAGAACGGTGTCAAGTCTAACGGTCACTTTTATATATGCTGTTCTTATCTGAAGCCTAGATATTGGAGCTAGGCCTAATGCTAATGCTAACAACCACGTTAAACATCCGGCAGGTGGTTCTCGGTAACGGCCGTACGGCTCACGATGAGAGGCTGCGTGTGCTGCGTACCGCCAATCAAGTTGATTTGCGAATTTTCATCAACAATGTCAAATTGGCTTAGATATGACGGTAGGGAGATTTGAAGGTAACGTTGAGCGTTAACCAATGCCACAGCCCCCCACAATAATTTATAGAAATAACACAATATTTAATCCCCCCTCCCTCTCCCTACAGTTGTGAGAGGAGGCAATTATTTTGAACCTCTTCCTGTGTTAATCCTTATGGTTTCATGTTAGCAGAGAGACTAGCAGCAGTGTAGCCCTCTGCGGCTCCCTCTGTTACTCCCTATTTAGGATTGATTGGGAAAGCACAATCTATAACACAATGGGTGCATTCATGAAACGAACGCGTCCTACTTCAGTACTACATAAGTTGTGCTTTTATTGCAAAAAAAATACAATTTCAATCTGTGTTGCTGTATTGGGTTGGTAAGCGTTTAATTCAATGTCTTGTGAATTGTACATCTTTCAGTCAGAGGCAGAGCTACAGTGCTGTGAAATTTGCTCTCTAATAATAACCCCCCCACCCCCCCAAATTATACTTTATTTGATTCAAGTTTATTTATTCAATTAAAAAAGTTATTCAACACCCAATTCCCCTGTGTGAAAAAGTATTTGTCCCCTTACACTCAATAACTGGTTGTGACACCTTTTGCTACAATGACTGCAACCAAACCCTTCCTGTAGCTTCATCAGTCTCTCACATCGCATGGAGGAATTTTGGACCATTCTTGCATGCAGAACTGCTTTCACTCAGCGACATTTGTGGGTTTTCAAGCATGAACTGCTGGTTTCAAGTCCTGCCACAACATCTCAATTGGGATTAGGTCTGGACTTTGACGAGGCCAAAACGTCAAATGTGTTGATTTTTAGCCATTTTAATGTAGACCTGATTGTGTGTTTAGGATCAATGTATTGCTGCATGACCCAGCTGTGTTTCAGCATCAGCTCACATACGAATGGCCTGACATTCTCCTGTAGAATTCTCTGATACAGAGCAGAATTCATGGTTCCTTCTATTAAGACACGTCGTCCAGGTCCTGAGGCAGCAAAGCATCCCCAAACCATCACACTACCACCACCATGCTACTGTACCACCACCAGGTTCTTACTGTGGAATGTTTTCTCCAGACATAATGGGACCCATCTAATCCAAAAGGTTGACTCAAGTTTGCCAAAAATTATCATCAAGAATCTTGGAAGAATGTTCTATGGACAGATGAGGTTGGTGGTTTCAAGCTGATTTAAGTAAAAACTGTTAACTCGGCCACTCAGGAACATTCCACTGTCTTCTTGGTAAGCAACTCCAGTGTAGATTTGGCCTTATGTTTTAGGTTATTGTCCTGCTGAAAGGTGAATTCATCTCCCAGTGTCTGGTGGATAGCAGACTGAAACAAGTTTTCCTCTAGGATTTTGCCTGTGCTTAGCTCTATTATGTTTCTTTTTTATCCTGAAAAACTCCCAATTTCTTAACGATTACAAGCATACCCATAACATGATGCAGCCACCACTATGCTTGAAAATATAGGGAGTGGTACTCAGTAATGTGTTGGATTTGACCCAAACCTTGCATTCAGGACAAAAAGTGAATTGCTTTGCCACATTTTTTGCAGTATTACTTTAGTGCCTTGTTGCAAACAGGATGCATGTTTTGTAATATTTGTATTCTTTACAGGCTTCCTTCTTTTCACTCTGTCAATTAGGTTAGTATTGTGGAGTAACTACAATGTTGTTGATCCATTCTCACTTTTCACCTATCACAGCAATTAAACTCTGCAGCTGTTTTAAAGACACCATTGGCTTCATGGTGAAATCCCTAAATGGTTTCCTTCCTCTCCGGCAACTGAGTTAGGAAAGACGCCTGTATCTTTGTAGTGACTGTGTCTTGATACACCATCCAAAATGTAATTAATAACTTCACCATGTTCAAAGGGATATTCAGTTTTAACCATCTACCAATAGGTGCCCTTCTTTGCGAGGCATTGGAAAACCTCCCTGGTCTTTGTGGTTGAATCGGTGGTTGAAATTCACTGCTCGACGGAGGAACCTTACAATTATCTGTATGTGTGGGTTACAGAGATGAGGTAGTCATTCAAAAATCATGTTACACACAGAGGGAATCCATGCAACTTACTATATGACTTTTTAAACACATTTTCCCTTCTGAACATATGAATGATTCAAGACATTTCAGATTTTCATTTTTAAATAATTTCTAAAATGTTACAAAAAAAGACATAATTCCACTTTGACATTATGGGGTATTGTGTGTAGGCCAGTGAGGACAAAAATCTTAATTGAATTCAAATTCAAATTCAGGCTGTAACACAACAAAATATGGGGAAAAGTCCAGGGGTCTGAACACTTTCTGAAGACTCTGTATGGCCTCAAAAAAGAGAAAAGCACCGGCTATTCACAGGGATGAATCTTTGTTCATTCGAAGGGCAACGTCCATGTTTGTAAGGTATTTTTGATACCATATCTAAACACACTGGGTAGAGATAGCTGAAGTGGGTTCATACGGGTAGGCCCTTGATGTCCTGGATAGTACAAGGCTTTTGAGATGGTTAGTTATTTGCAGTTGTGAATGTGAGGTTACCTGTGTGTATGTGTATACGGTGTGTGTGTGTGTATCAATCAAGCTGAATGATAAGCTTTCCCACTGTGGCATTATCAATTGGTATTCTATCAGACTGCTGTAGTCTGGCCGGCTGGCTGTCTCCTCAGATCAAGACCAAATGGTATCCTATTCTCTATTTATTAGTGAACTACAGGGAATAGGTGGTCTTTGGGGACAGTCTCACCTGCTAATGAAGGCCCAAGAAGTCCTCTGCACAGCCCAGTCCTGTAAAATGGATGACTTGCCTCCTCAGAGGGAGCTAACACACATGCCTGAGGGTGGTTCTCTCACACACACACACACACACACACACACACACACACACACACACACACACACACACACACACCACACACACACACACTCTCTGTTTCTCTCTTGCTATCACCATCTCCTCTCTCGCTCTCCAGTATACAAACACACACACACACACACACACACACACACACACATTTAAGATTCACGTTAGCTCTGCAGGAAGCACTTTGTTAATTTGTCCTTTATTTGTTAGAGATAATAGTCGTGCCAGACCAGAGTAAACATTTAACCAAGGTTGTAGTCCCCATCACCTGCTTATAAACTATAATAAAGCATGTCAGTCTTGTTCACAATGTGTCTCTGATTGAATCCCAGTTGGTGTTTTGTTCGTTACATATCAGGACATTTTCAGGATTCTAAGCGATACAAATTTCTCTGAAGCTATGATGGTATTTTTTAGTTGCGTGAGGTTTTGATATTTCTGCATACCAATATTTTTGTATTTCCCTTAAATATTATACATTATATAATATTCTAATAATGACAGCCACAGTTGTATGGCACATTTGAAATTTAAAGTGTGCAATTGAGAGCCCCAAACTACTGCTCCGGTAATAATTTGCCATAATTGTATAAGTATGTGGAAACTGCGATGTAAAATGGAGCAATGACTATTATCAGGTTGATAACCAATAATTACTTCCAAACTCGTCGGTCATTAAACAGGCTCCTGTGGAGAGACAGAGACCAAGCTGAATATACAGTAGCCATCTCTCCCTGGGATTCAACTGCTCTCTCTCTCTCCCTGGGATTCTACTGCTCTCTCTCTCTCCCTGGGATTCTACTGCTCTCTCTCTCTCCCTGGGATTCTACTGCTCTCTCTCTCTCTCCCTGGGATTCTACTGCTCTCTCTCTCTCCCTGGGATTCAACTGCTCTCTCTCTCTCCCTGGGATTCTACTGCTCTCTCTCTCCCTGGGATTCTACTGCTCTCTCCCTGGGATTCTACTGCTCTCTCTCTCTCCCTGGGATTCTACTGCTCTCTCTCTCCCTGGGATTCTACTGCTCTCTCCCTGGGATTCTACTGCTCTCTCTCTCTCCCTGGGATTCTACTGCTCTCTCCCTGGGATTCTACTGCTCTCTCTCTCTCCCTGGGATTCTACTGCTCTCTCTCTCCCTGGGATTCTACTGCTCTCTCCCTGGGATTCTACTGCTCTCTCTCTCTCCCTGGGATTATACTGCTCTCTCTCTCTCTCTCTCCCTGGGATTCTACTGCTCTCTCTCTCCCTGGGATTCTACTGCTCCCTCTCTCTCCCTGGGATTCTACTGCTCTCTCTCTCCCTGGGATTCTACTGCTCCCTCTCTCTCCCTGGGATTCTACTGCTCTCTCTCTCCCTGGGATTCTACTGCTCCCTCTCTCTCCCTGGGATTCTACTTCTCTCTCTCTCTCCCTGGGATTCTACTGCTCTCTCTCTCCCTGGGATTCTACTGCTCTCTCTCTCCCTGGGATTCTACTGCTCTCTCTCTCTCCCTGGGATTCTACTGCTCTCTCCCTGGGATTCTACTGCTCTCTCTCTCCCTGGGATTCTACTGCTCTCTCTGTCTCCCTGGGATTCTACTGCTCTCTCCCTGGAATTCTACTGCTCTCTCTCTCTCACTGGGATTATACTGCTCTCTCTCTCCCTGGGATTATACTGCTCTCTCTCTCCCTGGGATTCTACTGCTCTCTCTCTCCCTGGGATTCTACTGCTCCCTCGCTCTCCCTGGGATTCTACTGCTCTCTCTCTCCCTGGGATTCTACTGCTCCCTCTCTCTCCCTGGGATTCTACTGCTCCCTCTCTCCCTGGGATTCTACTGCTCTCTCTCTCTCCCTGGGATTCTACTGCTCCCTCTCTCTCCCTGAGATTCGACTGCTCCCTCTCTCTCCCTGGGATTCTACTGCTCTCTCTCTCCCTGGGATTCTGCTGCTCTCTCTCTCTCAATGGGATTCTGATGCTCTCTCTCTCTCAATGGGATTCTGCTGCTCTCTCTCTCTCCCTGGGATTCTACTGCTCTCTCTCTCCCTGGGATTCTGCTGCTCTCTCTCTCTCCATGGGATTCTACTGCTCTCTCTCTCCCTGTGATTCCTCTGCTCCCTCCCTCCCTGGGATTCTACTGCTCTCTCTCTCCCTGGGATTCTACTGCTCTCTCTCACTCCCTGGGATTCTACTGCTCTCTCTCTCTCCATGGGATTCTACTGCTCTCTCTCTCCCTGGGATTCTACTGCTCTCTCTCTCTCCCTGGGATTCTACTGCTCTCTCTCTCCCTGGGATTCTACTGCTCTCTCTCCCTCCCTGGGATTCTACTGCTCTCTCCCTGGGATTCTACTGCTCTCTCTCTCCCTGGGATTCTACTGCTCTCTCTCTCTCCCTGGGATTCTACTGCTCTCTCTCTCCCTGGGATTCTACTGCTCTCTCTCCCTCCCTGGGATTCTACTGCTCTCTCCCTGGGATTCTACTGCTCTCTCTCTCTCCCTGGGATTCTACTGCTCTCTCTCTCCCTGGGATTATACTGCTCTCTCTCTCTCTCCCTGGGATTCTACTGCTCTCTCTCTCCCTGGGATTCTACTGCTCCCTCTCTCTCCCTGGGATTCTACTTCTCCCTCTCTCTCCCTGGGATTCTACTGCTCTCTCTCTCCCTGGGATTCTACTGCTCCCTCTCTCTCCCTGGGATTCTACTGCTCCCTCTCTCTCCATGGGATTCTACTGCTCACCCTCTCTCCCTGGGATTCTACTGCTCCCTCTCTCTCCCTGGGATTCTACTGCTCTCTCTCTCTCCCTGGGATTCTGATGCTCTCTCTCTCTCAATGGGATTCTGCTGCTCTCTCTCTCTCTCCCTGGGATTCTACTGCTCTCTCTCTCCCTGGGATTCTGCTGCTCTGTCTTTCTCCATGGGATTCTACTGCTCTCTCTCTCCCTGTGATTCCGCTGCTCCCTCCCTCCCTGGGATTCTACTGCTCTCTCTCTCCCTGGGATTCTACTGCTCTCTCTCTCACTGGGATTCTACTGCTCCCTCTCTCTCCCTGGGATTCTACTGCTCCCTCTCTCTCCCTGGGATTCTACTTCTCCCTCTCTCTCCCTGGGATTCTACTGCTCTCTCTCTCCCTCGGATTCTACTGCTCCCTCTCTCTCCCTGGGATTCTACTGCTCCCTCTCTCTCCATGGGATTCTACTGCTCACCCTCTCTCCCTGGGATTCTACTGCTCCCTCTCTCTCCCTGGGATTCTACTGCTCCCTCTCTCTCCCTGGGATTCTACTGCTCTCTCTCTCTCCCTGGGATTCTACTGCTCTCTCTCTCTCCATGGGATTCTACTGCTCTCTCTCTCCCTGGGAATCTACTGCTCTCTCTCTCTCCCTGGGATTCTACTGCTCTCTCTCTCTCCATGGGATTCTACTGCTCTCTCTCTCCCTGGGAATCTACTGCTCTCTCTCTCTCCCTGGGATTCCATGCTCTCTCTCTCTCTCCCTGGGATTCTACTGCTCTCTCTCCCTCCCTGGGATTCTATTGCTCTCTCCTGGGATTCTACTGCTCTCTCTCTCTCTCCCTGGGATTCTACTGCTCTCTCTCCCTGGGATTATACTGCTCTCTCCCTGGGATTCTACTGCTCTCTCTCTCCCTGGGATTCTACTGCTCTCTCCCTGGGATTCTACTGCTCTCTCTGTCTCCCTGGGATTCTACTGCTCTCTCCCTGGAATTCTACTGCTCTCTCTCTCTCACTGGGATTATACTGCTCTCTCTCTCCCTGGGATTATACTGCTCTCTCTCTCCCTGGGATTCTACTGCTCTCTCTCTCCCTGGGATTCTACTGCTCCCTCGCTCTCCCTGGGATTCTACTGCTCTCTCTCTCCCTGGGATTCTACTGCTCCCTCTCTCTCCCTGGGATTCTACTGCTCCCTCTCTCCCTGGGATTCTACTGCTCTCTCTCTCTCCCTGGGATTCTACTGCTCCCTCTCTCTCCCTGAGATTCGACTGCTCCCTCTCTCTCCCTGGGATTCTACTGCTCTCTCTCTCCCTGGGATTCTGCTGCTCTCTCTCTCTCAATGGGATTCTGATGCTCTCTCTCTCTCAATGGGATTCTGCTGCTCTCTCTCTCTCCCTGGGATTCTACTGCTCTCTCTCTCCCTGGGATTCTGCTGCTCTCTCTCTCTCCATGGGATTCTACTGCTCTCTCTCTCCCTGTGATTCCTCTGCTCCCTCCCTCCCTGGGATTCTACTGCTCTCTCTCTCCCTGGGATTCTACTGCTCTCTCTCACTCCCTGGGATTCTACTGCTCTCTCTCTCTCCATGGGATTCTACTGCTCTCTCTCTCTCCCTGGGATTCTACTGCTCTCTCTCTCTCCCTGGGATTCTACTGCTCTCCTCTCTCCCTGGGATTCTACTGCTCTCTCTCCCTCCCTGGGATTCTACTGCTCTCTCCCTGGGATTCTACTGCTCTCTCTCTCCCTGGGATTCTACTGCTCTCTCTCTCTCCCTGGGATTCTACTGCTCTCTCTCTCCCTGGGATTCTACTGCTCTCTCTCCCTCCCTGGGATTCTACTGCTCTCTCCCTGGGATTCTACTGCTCTCTCTCTCTCCCTGGGATTCTACTGCTCTCTCTCTCCCTGGGATTATACTGCTCTCTCTCGTCTCTCCCTGGGATTCTACTGCTCTCTCTCTCCCTGGGATTCTACTGCTCCCTCTCTCTCCCTGGGATTCTACTTCTCCCTCTCTCTCCCTGGGATTCTACTGCTCTCCTCTCTCCCTGGGATTCTACTGCTCCTCCTCTCCCTGGGATTCTACTGCTCCCTCTCTCTCCATGGGATTCTACTGCTCACCCTCTCTCCCTGGGATTCTACTGCTCCCTCTCTCTCCCTGGGATTCTACTGCTCTCTCTCTCTCCCTGGGATTCTGATGCTCTCTCTCTCTCAATGGGATTCTGCTGCTCTCTCTCTCTCTCCCTGGGATTCTTACTGCTCTCTCTCTCCCTGGGATTCTGCTGCTCTGTCTTTCTCCATGGGATTCTACTGCTCTCTCTCTCCCTGTGATTCCGCTGCTCCCTCCCTCCCTGGGATTCTACTGCTCCTCTCTCCCTGGGATTCTACTGCTCTCTCTCTCACTGGGATTCTACTGCTCCCTCTCTCTCCCTGGGATTCTACTGCTCCCTCTCTCTCCCTGGGATTCTACTTCTCCCTCTCTCTCCCTGGGATTCTACTGCTCTCTCTCTCCCTCGGATTCTACTGCTCCCTCTCTCTCCCTGGGATTCTACTGCTCCCTCTCTCTCCATGGGATTCTACTGCTCACCCTCTCTCCCTGGGATTCTACTGCTCCCTCTCTCTCCCTGGGATTCTACTGCTCCCTCTCTCTCCCTGGGATTCTACTGCTCTCTCCTCTCCCTGGGATTCTACTGCTCTCTCTCTCCCATGGGATTCTACCTGCTCTCTCTCTCCCTGGGAATCTACTGCTCTCTCTCTCTCCCCTGGGATTCTACTGCTCTCTCTCTCCTCCATGGGATTCTACTGCTCTCTCTCTCCCTGGGAAATCTACTGCTCTCTCTCTCCCTGTGATTCCTCTGCTCCCTCCCTCCCTGGGATTCTACTGCTCTCTCTCTCCCTGGGATTCTACTGCTTCTCTCACTCCCTGGGATTCTACTGCTCTCTCTCTCTCTCCATGGGAATTCTACTGGCTCTCTCTCTCCCTGGGATTCTACTGCTCTCCTCTCTCTCCCTGGGATTCTACTGCTCTCTCTCTCCCCTGGGATTCTACTGCTCTCTCTCCCTCCCTGGGATTCTACTGCTCTCTCCCTGGGATTCTACTGCTCTCTCTCTCCCTGGGATTCTACTGCTCTCTCTCTCTCCCTGGATTCTACTTGCTTCTCCTCCTCCCTGGGATTCTACTGCGTCTCTCTCTCCTCCCTGGGATTCTACTGCTCTCTCCCTGGGATTCTACTGCTCTCTCTCTCTCCCCTGGGATTCTACTGCCTCTCTCTCTCTCCCTGGGATTATACTGCTCTCTCTCTCTCTCCCTGGGGATTCTACTGCTCCTCTCTCTCCCTGGGATTCTACTGCTCCCTCTCTCTCCCTGGGGATTCTACTTCTCCCTCTCTCTCCCTGGGATTCTACTGCTCTCTCTCTCCCTGGGATTCTACTGCTTCCCTCTCTCTCCTGGGATTCTACTGCTCCCTCTCTCTCCATGGGATTCTACTGCTCACCCTCTCTCCCTGGGATTCTACTGCTCCCTCTCTCTCCTGGGATTCTACTGCTCTCTCTCTCTCCCTGGGATTCTGATGCTCTCTCTCTCTCAATGGGATTCTGCTGCTCTCTCTCTCTCTCCCTGGGATTCTACTGCTCTCCTCTCTCCCTGGGATTCTGCTGCTCTGTCTTTCTTCCATGGGATTCTACTGCTCTCTCTCTCCCTGTGATTCCGCTGCTTCCCTCCCTCCCTGGGATTCTACTTGCTCTCTCTCTCCCTGGGATTCTACTGCTCTCTCTCTCACTGGGATCTACTATTCTACTACTGCTCTCCTCCTCTCTCCCTGGGATTCTACTGCTCCCTCTCTCTTCCCTGGGATTCTACTTCTCCCTCTCTCTCCCTGGGATTCTACTGCTCTCTCTCTCCCTCGGATTCTACTGCTCCCTCTCTCTCCCTGGGATTCTACTGCTCCCTCCTCTCCATGGGATTCTACTGCTCACCCTCTCTCCCTGGGATTCTACTGCTCCCTCTCTCTCCCTGGGATTCTACTGCTCCCTCTCTCTCCCTGGGATTCTACTGCTCTCCTCTCTCTCCCTGGGATTCTACTGCTCTCTCCATGGGATTCTACTCTGCTCTCTCTCTCCCTGGGAATCTACTGCTCTCTCTCTCTCCCTGGGATTCTACTGCTCTCTCTCTCTCCATGGGATTCTACTGCTCTCTCTCTCCCTGGGAATCTACTGCTCTCTCTCTCTCCCTGGGATTCCATGCTCTCTCTCTCTCTCCCTGGGATTCTACTGCTCTCTCTCCCTCCCTGGGATTCTATTGCTCTCTCCCTGGGATTCTACTACTGCTCTCTCTCTCTCTCCCTGGGATTCTACTGCTCTCTCTCTCCCTGGGATTATACTGCTCTCTCTCTCTCTCCCTGGGGATTCTACTGCTCTCCTCTCTCCTGGGATTCTACTGCTCTCTCTCTCTCCCTGGGATTCTACTGCTCCCTCTCTCTCCCTGGGATTCTACTGCTCTCTCTCTCCCTGGGATTCTACTGCTCCCTCTCTCTCCCTGGGATTCTACTGCTCCCTCTCTCTCCCTGGGATTCTACTGCTCCCTCTCTCTCCCTGGGATTCTACTGCTCCCTCTCTCTCCATGGGATTCTACTGCTCACCCTCTCTCCCTGGGATTCTACTGCTCCCTCTCTCTCCATGGGATGCTACTGCTCCCTCTCTCTCCCTGGGATTCTGCTGCTCTCTCTCTCCCTGGGATTATACTGCTCTCTCTCTCCCTGGGATTATACTGCTCTCTCTCTCCCTGGGATTATACTGCTCTCTCTCTCCCTGGGATTATACTGCTCTCTCTCTCCCTGGGATTATACTGCTCCCTCCCTCCCTGGGATTCTGCTGCTCTCTCTCTCTCTCCCTAGGATTCTGCTGCTCTCTCCCTCCCTCCCTGGGATTCTACTGTTCTCTCGCTCCCTGGGATTCTACTGCTCTCTCTCTCCCTGGGATTCTGCTGCTTTCTCTCTCTCCACGGGATTCTGCTGCTCTCTCTCTCTCCCTGGGATTCTGCTGCTCTCTCTCTCTCTCTCTCTCTCTCTCTCCCTGGGATTCTACTGCTGTGTCTCTGTCTCTCTCTTTTCATATCAGTGCCCTAATGCCTATTCTCTCTCCACTCCTCCCTTTCTCTCGCTTCATCTCCACTGTGTATTTCTGTGCTTCTCATGCTTCCTCTCCTCCCTCCACTCTCTCCTCATCTCTTTAATCTATCTGAAAGATGAACCATCCTCTCATCTATCATCTTAATGTATTTATACCAGGTGAGACAGCCTGAGAAGTGATGAGGGAAGGGCTTCAACTGAGTTGTCCCGGAGCTCTAGCCAGTGTCCCGAGCATTATTTACATTGAGCCACTGAGATCCCCCCCCCAGGGCTGAAGTTGTCATCTGCAAGGCTAGCCTCCCCTCCTCAGCCAGGGAAGGACAAGCTGGAATTGCTGTGTTCCAGTCAGAATTGGAATGTGTTCGGTCCACGAGCACAGCGGCCTGGTGTTGTGAACTCTGTCGTCCAGGTGCTGTGGTTATTAGTAAGATGCAACCATCACATGGACAAAGTTACACAGAACTGTGCATAAACTGTACCTTTAGATTGTGCAAAAACAGATAGTTATGTGGAGGATTGTAAGCATATAGATTTGGAGGGGCAGACAGCCTCATGGATGGATGGGCAGATGTACAGACGATAATATTAGTACTAGACTATAGATCTAGGTCAAGGAAGTCCCTCTAGTTGAGAGTGTTATCCAAGAGAAAGGCCTGCTGGCCCCAGTCTGGAGCAGAGAGCTCTCCCAGGCAGGATGTGTCATCTATGGGAGTCCCTGCCACCCTGGGGCCCGTATGCTATCACAGCTAGGCCCTCCGACCTATCACAGCAAGGACCTCCGACCTATCACAGCAAGGCCCTCGCACTCACCTCACACACTCTTCCACCCAGCAGGGGAAGTGTTGGACCTCATTCCCCCCTGACGTGACAAACAGCCCTATTGTATAATATACAACATTATTACACTCTCTTCTTCCTTAAACGTACCTTCTTTCTATCTCCCCCATGTCATTCTGTCTGTATTACCTCGCCTCCCCCATGTCATTCTGTCTGAATTACTTCTCCTCCCCCATGTCATTCTGTCTGTATTACCTCTCTACCCCATGTCATTCTGTCTGTTACCTCTCCTCCCCCATGTCATTCTGTCTGTGTTACCTCTCCTCCCCCATGTCATTTTGTCTGTATAACCTCTCCTCCCCCATGTCATTCTGTCTGTATTACCTCTCCTCCCCCATGTCATTCTGTCTGTATTACCTCTCTACCCCATGTCATTCTGTCTGTTACCTCTCCTCCCCATGTCATTCTGTCTGTATTACCTCTGCTCCCCCATGTCATTCTGTCTGTTACCTCTCCTCCCCCATGTCATTCTGTCTGTGTTACCTCTCTCTCTCCTGCTCTCTCTTTCTATTTCTTTCTCTCTGTGTCTGTTTCTGTGCAGAGGCACTAAGCTGTGGAAGCAGCCCTCTCGTTAAGATAAAACATGACTAGGACATGGAGCAGATGGTCTACTGTATTCACCTGCTGTATTAACCTGCTGTATTCACCTGCTGTCACTGTATTAACCTGCTGTATTAACCTGCTGTATTAACATGCCCTCTCTGTATTCACCTGCTGTATTAACCTGCTGTATTAACATGCCCTCTCTGTATTCACCTGCTGTATTAACCTGCTGTATTAACCTGCTGTATTATCATGCCCTCTCTGTATTAACCTGCTGTATTCACCTGCTGTATTAACATGCCCTCTCTGTATTAACCTGCTGTATTCACCTGCTGTATTAACCTGCTGTATTAACATGCTGTCACTGTATTAACCTGCTGTATTAACCTGCTGTATTAACCTGCTGTATTAACCTGCTGTATTAACATGCCCTCACTGTATTAACCTGCTGTATTAACCAGCTGTCGCTGTATTAACCTGCTGTATTAGCCTGCTGTATTAACCTGCTGTATTAACATGCTGTTGCTGTATTAACCTGCTGTATTAACATGCTGTATTAACATGCTGTATTAACCTGCTGTCACTGTATTAACCTGCTGTATTCACCTGCTGTTTCTGTATTAACCTGCTGTATTAACATGCCCTCACTGTATTAACCTGCTGTATTAACATGCCCTCGCTGTATTAACCTGCTGTCGCTGTATTAACCTGCTGTCGCTGTATTAACCTGCTGTATTAGCCTGCTGTATTAACCTGCTGTATTAACATGCTGTCGCTGTATTAACATGCTGTATTAACCTGCTGTATTAACATGCTGTCGCTGTATTAACATGCTGTATTAACATGTTGTATTAACATGCTGTATTAACCTGCTGTATTAACCTGCTGTCACTGTATTAACCTGCTGTATTAACCTGCTGTTGCTGTATTAACCTGCTGTATTAACCTGCTGTTGCTGTATTAACCTGCTGTAATAACATGCTGTATTAACATGCTGTATTAACCTGCTGTCACTGTATTAACCTGCTGTATTCACCTGCTGTTGCTGTATTAACCTGCTGTATTAACATGCCCTCACTGTATTAACCTGCTGTATTAACATGCCCTCGCTGTATTAACCTGCTGTCGCTGTATTAACCTGCTGTATTAACCTGCTGTATTAACATGCCCTCACTGTATTAACCTGCTGTATTAACATGCCCTCACTGTATTAACCTGCTGTTGCTGTATTAACCTGCTGTATTAACATGCTGTATTAACATGCTGTATTAACGTGCTGTCACTGTATTAACCTGCTGTATTCACCTGCTGTTGCTGTATTAACCTGCTGTATTAACATGCCCTCACTGTATTAACCTGCTGTATTAACATGCCCTCGCTGTATTAACCTGCTGTCGCTGTATTAACCTGCTGTCGCTGTATTAACCTGCTGTATTAACCTGCTGTATTAACCTGCTGTATTAACATGCCCTCACTGTATTAACCTGCTGTTGCTGTATTAACCTGCTGTATTAACCTGCTGTATTAACCTGCTGTATTAACCTGATGTCGCTGTATTAACCTGCTGTCACTGTATTAACCTGCTGTCACTGTATTAACCTGCTGTATTAACCTGCTGTCACTGTATTAACCTGCTGTATTAACCTGCTGTCGCTGTATTAACCTGCTGTATTAACATGCTGTCGCTGTATTAACATGCTGTATTAACCTGCTGTTGCTGTATTAACCTGCTGTATTAACCTGCTGTATTAACCTGCTGTCGCTGTATTAACCTGCTGTCACTGTATTAACCTGCTGTCACTGTATTAACCTGCTGTATTAACCTGCTGTCACTGTATTAACCTGCTGTATAAACCTGCTGTCGCTGTATTAACCTGCTGTATTAACCTGCTGTATTAACATGCTGTCGCTGTATTAACCTGCTGTATTAACATGCTGTCGCTGTATTAACCTGCTGTATTAACCTGCTGTCGCTGTATTAACCTGCTGTTGTTGTATTAACCTGCTGTATTAACCTGCTGTCACTGTATTAACCTGCTGTCACTGTATTAACCTGCTGTCACTGTATTAACCTGCTGTATTAACCTGCTGTATTAACCTGCTGTCACTGTATTAACCTGCTGTCACTGTATTAACCTGCTGTATTAACCTGTTGTCACTGTATTAACCTGCTGTATTAACCTGCTGTCACTGTATTAACCTGCTGTCACTGTATTAACTGCTGTCACTGTATTAACCTACTGTATTAACCTGCTGTCACTGTATTAACCTGCTGTCGCTGTATTAATCTGCTGTATTAACCTGCTGTCGCTGTATTAACCTGCTGTCACTGTATTAACCTACTGTATTAACCTCCTGTCTCTGTGCTCCGCTGTACGTTACCTTAAACCATAAACCAATAAAAAATCAGGAGCTCAGGCAGCCAGTCAACCCGCCGGAGTTCTCCTCAGATCATTCCTAAAAATATGGAGTCAATTGCTTAATACAATTTATAATATTTATATAACAGTAATGATCCAACATTATTTGTCCTGTTACTGTATATTATCCTGTTCACGTGTTACTGTATATTATCCTGTTCACTCGTTACTGTATATTATCCTGTTCACTCGTTACTGTATATTATCCTGTTCACTCGTTACTGTATATTATCCTGTTCACTCGTTACTGTATATTATCCTGTTCACTCGTTACTGTATATTATCCTGTTCACTCGTTACTGTATATTATCCTGTTCACTCGTTACTGTATATTATCCTGTTCACTCGTTACTGTATATTATCCTGTTCACGTCGTTACTGTATATTATCCTGTTCACTCGTTACTGTATATTATCCTGTTCACGTGTTACTGTATATTATCCTGTTCACTCGTTACTGTATATTATCCTGTTCACTCGTTACTGTATATTATCCTGTTCACTCGTTACTGTATATTATCCTGTTCACTCGTTACTGTATATTATCCTGTTCACTCGTTACTGTATATTATCCTGTTCACTCGTTACTGTAACTATCTTGTTCACGTGTTACTGTATATTATCCTGTTCACGTGTTACTGTATATTATCCTGTTCACGTGTTACTGTATATTATCCTGTTCACTCGTTACTGTATATTATCCTGTTCACTCGTTACTGTATATTATCCTGTTCACTCGTTACTGTATATTATCCTGTTCACGTGTTACTGTATATTATCCTGTTCACGTGTTACTGTATATTATCCTGTTCACGTGTTACTGTAACTATCTTGTTCACGTATTACTGTATATTATCCTGTTCACTCGTTACTGTATATTATCCTGTTCACGTGTTACTGTATATTATCCTGTTCACTCGTTACTGTATATTATCCTGTTCACGTGTTACTGTATATTATCCTGTTCACGTGTTACTGTATATTATCCTGTTCACTCGTTACTGTATATTATCCTGTTCACTCGTTACTGTATATTATCCTGTTCACGTGTTACTGTATATTATCCTGTTCACGTGTTACTGTATATTATCCTGTTCACGTGTTACTGTATATTATCCTGTTCACGTGTTACTGTATATTATCCTGTTCACGTGTTACTGTATATTATCCTGTTCACGTGTTACTGTATATTATCCTGTTCACGTGTTACTGTATATTATCCTGTTCACTCGTTACTGTATATTATCCTGTTCACTCGTTACTGTATATTATCCTGTTCACGTGTTACTGTATATTATCCTGTTCACGTGTTACTGTATATTATCCTGTTCACGTGTTACTGTATATTATCCTGTTCACGCGTTACTGTATATTATCCTGTTCACTCGTTACTGTATATTATCCTGTTCACTCGTTACTGTAACTATCTTGTTCACGTGTTACTGTATATTATCCTGTTCACGTGTTACTGTATATTATCCTGTTCACGTGTTACTGTATATTATCCTGTTCACTCGTTACTGTATATTATCCTGTTCACTCGTTACTGTATATTATCCTGTTCACTCGTTACTGTATATTATCCTGTTCACGTGTTACTGTATATTATCCTGTTCACGTGTTACTGTATATTATCCTGTTCACGTGTTACTGTAACTATCTTGTTCACGTATTACTGTATATTATCCTGTTCACTCGTTACTGTATATTATCCTGTTCACGTGTTACTGTATATTATCCTGTTCACTCGTTACTGTATATTATCCTGTTCACGTGTTACTGTATATTATCCTGTTCACGTGTTACTGTATATTATCCTGTTCACTCGTTACTGTATATTATCCTGTTCACTCGTTACTGTATATTATCCTGTTTACGTGTTACTGTATATTATCCTGTTCACGTGTTACTGTATATTATCCTGTTCACGTGTTACTGTATATTATCCTGTTCACGTGTTACTGTATATTATCCTGTTCACGTGTTACTGTATATTATCCTGTTCACTCGTTACTGTATATTATCCTGTTCACTCGTTACTGTATATTATCCTGTTCACTCGTTACTGTATATTATCCTGTTCACGTGTTACTGTATATTATCCTGTTCACGTGTTACTGTATATTATCCTGCTTTCTACTGGAACTACAAAATAGACTGCTGTAGCAGTTGTCAATGGTCAGACATGAATTGTACGATTCTATCCCAAAAACCCACGTTTCTTTCTTAGTCGAAGAAAAGATGGATCTTTGCACGTTTCCACTGGAACTTTAAATAGACCGCTGTATTATGGAAGTGTTGTGGATCGACCGGGGTTGACTTTTCAACATTCTGTGAGAGTATCGTGACTACATCCAGTGGCACTGGAAGACGCATGGGGAGATGGATGTCACTGTCGCACGCCGACTCAAACAAGCCTTTCTTCCCCTCACACCCCGGGGGCGGAACTGGCCTTTAACAACAAACAAAAAAACTCCAAAGAGGAGTGTGTTGCAGTGGGAGTTTAGTTCCTGCTGTTTCTCCTTAGCCAGAACAGGTACTGTTGGAACTAGTTTCAACAGAGCTGAGGAGTAGGGCTTTTAATGCAATGGTGAAGTCTTTGTGCAGGTAGCTTAGTGGTTAGAGCGTTGGGCCAGTAACCGAACGGTTGCTAGATCGAATCGAGCTGACAAGGTGAAAATCTGTGCTTCTGCCACTGAACAAGGCAGTTAACCCACTGTTCCTAGGCCGTCATTGTAAATAAGAATTTGTTCTTAACTGACTTTCTCAGTCAACACACAAACATGCCCATGCTTTGACTTATTCAACCAGTGGGCTTGGTCCCACTGAACCCTCCACGCCTTGGTCCCACTGAACCCTCCACGCCTTGGTCCCACTGAACCCTCCATGGCTTGTTTCCACTGAACCCTCCACGGCTTGGTCCCACTGAACCCTCCACGGCTTGTTTCCACTGAACCCTCCACGGCTTGGTCCCACTGAACCCTCCACGGCTTGTTTCCACTGAACCCTCCACGGCTTGGTCCCACTGAACCCTCCACGCCTTGGTCCCACTGAACCCTCCACGCCTTGGTCCCACTGAACCCTCCACGCCTTGGTCCCACTGGAACCCTCCAAGGCTTGGTCCCACTGAACCCTCCACGGCTTGGTCCCACTGAACCCTCCACGGCTTGGTCCCACTGAACCCTCCACGGCTTGGTCCCACTAAACCCTCCATGGCTTGGTCCCACTAAACCCTCCATGGCTTGGTCCCACTAAACCATCCATGGCTTGGTCCCACTAAACCCTCCACGTTTTGCCCAGCACAGCTCCTTTCTGGAAATGGAAAAACAACTGAGAATTAAATAGATGGTACTGACACACCCATTGTACGTACGAGTAAATGAAGCCTTTTGGACCTTAATGATAATTACCTGAATTGTCACTATGCAGTAGGTTCTCTCTCCGTACCTTTTCTAGTGTGGCATTTATCCTCGTTGCTTCTAGAGAACCTTCCAAAAGCTTTTGCATGGAAATGCTGTGCTATAAACTTTTCCCCAGCTGCCAATGTATTAGTGGCATCTGCAATATCCGAAGTAGTGTTGCTCTTGACATTTTCTATGTGATTGGCAGTTGCCTGTGTCAAGTTTTATGCTGACATTAAATTGGGCATCTGTTGCACAATTTGTATCCCCAAGTTGTACACGAGAAATGTATATGTATGTACAATGATAACGTCTCCCTCCCAGGAGGTAGGCATGTCAAACATTGACGTTCCTTCTGGTTCGTTAAAATAGATTCCATTGTTGACATGGGGACAAACTCGACTTTTGTTTTCATGTCAATTCAATGGATGGATTAGGTTGAGCAGGATTTTTGTCGGTGGATCAAGAAGCCAAATGATAAGGGGTCGATATCGCCAAAGTTTAAGCGCTGTAGCGCGATAACATTTACTGGCAATTTTCCTGTGTTCGCAGAGACTGCATTCATGGTACACTATGCATATGTCGGCTCAATCAGAAAATGACCTTTACATTTCGAGCGCGTTATAGCGCTGAACTTGGACAATACGGATTAAATGGAGGCCTAAAACATGCTTTGTTTATTAAAGCTTGGTCAGTGTTGTGTTACCTACCTGACGTTGTTTATTATAGCTTGGTCAGTGTTGTGTTACCTGACGTTGTTTATTATAGCTTGGTCAGTGTTGTGTTACCTACCTGACGTTGTTTATTATAGCTTGGTCAGTGTTGTGTTACCTACCTGACGTTGTTTATTATAGCTTGGTCAGTGTTGTGTTACCTACCTGACGTTGTTTATTATAGCTTGGTCAGTGTTGTGTTACCTGACGTTGTTTATTATAGCTTGGTCAGTGTTGTGTTACCTACCTGACGTTGTTTATTATAGCTTGGTCAGTGTTGTGTTACCTACCTGACGTTGTTTATTATAGCTTGGTCAGTGTTGTGTTACCTACCTGACGTTGTTTATTATAGCTTGGTCAGTGTTGTGTTACCTACCTGACGTTGTTTATTATAGCTTGGTCAGTGTTGTGTTACCTACCTGACGTTGTTTATTATAGCTTGGTCAGTGTTGTGTTACCTGACGTTGTTTATTATAGCTTGGTCAGTGTTGTGTTACCTGACGTTGTTTATTATAGCTTGGTCAGTGTTGTGTTACCTACCTGACGTTGTTTATTATAGCTTGGTCAGTGTTGTGTTACCTACCTGACGTTGTTTATTATAGCTTGGTCAGTGTTGTGTTACCTACCTGACGTTGTTTATTATAGCTTGGTCAGTGTTGTGTTACCTACCTGACGTTGTTTATTAAAGCTTGGTCAGTGTTGTGTTACCTACCTGACGTTGTTTATTATAGCTTGGTCAGTGTTGTGTTACCTACCTGACGTTGTTTATTAAAGCTTGGTCAGTGTTGTGTTACCTGACGTTGTTTATTATAGCTTGGTCAGTGTTGTGTTACCTGATGTTGTTTATTATAGCTTGGTCAGTGTTGTGTTACCTGACGTTGTTTATTATAGCTTGGTCAGTGTTGTGTTACCTACCTGACGTTGTTTATTATAGCTTGGTCAGTGTTGTGTTACCTACCTGATGTTGTTTATTATAGCTTGGTCAGTGTTGTGTTACCTACCTGATGTTGTTTATTATAGCTTGGTCAGTGTTGTGTTACCTACCTGACGTTGTTTATTATAGCTTGGTCAGTGTTGTGTTACCTACCTGATGTTGTTTATTATAGCTTGGTCAGTGTTGTGTTACCTGACGTTGTTTATTATAGCTTGGTCAGTGTTGTGTTACTTACCTGATGTTGTTTATTATAGCTTGGTCAGTGTTGTGTTACTTACCTGATGTTGTTTATTATAGCTTGGTCAGTGTTGTGTTACCTACCTGACGTTGTTTATTATAGCTTGGTCAGTGTTGTGTTACCTACCTGACGTTGTTTATTATAGCTTGGTCAGTGTTGTGTTACCTGACGTTGTTTATTATAGCTTGGTCAGTGTTGTGTTACCTGACGTTGTTTATTATAGCTTGGTCAGTGTTGTGTTACCTGATGTTGTTTATTATAGCTTGGTCAGTGTTGTGTTACCTACCTGATGTTGTTTATTATAGCTTGGTCAGTGTTGTGTTACCTGATGTTGTTTATTAAAGCTTGGTCAGTGTTGTGTTACCTGATGTTGTTTATTATAGCTTGGTCAGTGTTGTGTTACCTACCTGACGTTGTTTATTATAGCTTGGTCAGTGTTGTGTTACCTACCTGACGTTGTTTATTATAGCTTGGTCAGTGTTGTGTTACCTACCTGATGTTGTTTATTATAGCTTGGTCAGTGTTGTGTTACCTGACGTTGTTTATTATAGCTTGGTCAGTGTTGTGTTACCTACCTGACGTTGTTTATTATAGCTTGGTCAGTGTTGTGTTACCTGATGTTGTTTATTAAAGCTTGGTCAGTGTTGTGTTACCTGATGTTGTTTATTATAGCTTGGTCAGTGTTGTGTTACCTACCTGACGTTGTTTATTATAGCTTGGTCAGTGTTGTGTTACCTGACGTTGTTTATTATAGCTTGGTCAGTGTTGTGTTACCTACCTGACGTTGTTTATTATAGCTTGGTCAGTGTTGTGTTACCTACCTGACGTTGTTTATTATAGCTTGGTCAGTGTTGTGTTACCTACCTGACGTTGTTTATTATAGCTTGGTCAGTGTTGTGTTACCTACCTGACGTTGTTTATTATAGCTTGGTCAGTGTTGTGTTACCTACCTGACGTTGTTTATTATAGCTTGGTCAGTGCTATGTTATCTAACGTTGTTTATTATAGCTTGGTCAGTGTTGTGTTACCTGACGTTGTTTATTATAGCTTGGTCAGTGTTGTGTTACCTGACGTTGTTTATTATAGCTTGGTCAGTGTTGTGTTACCTACCTGACGTTGTTTATTATAGCTTGGTCAGTGTTGTGTTACCTGACGTTGTTTATTATAGCTTGGTCAGTGTTGTGTTACCTACCTGATGTTGTTTATTATAGCTTGGTCAGTGTTGTGTTACCTACCTGACGTTGTTTATTATAGCTTGGTCAGTGTTGTGTTACTTACCTGATGTTGTTTATTATAGCTTGGTCAGTGCTATGTTACCTACCTAACCTTGTTTATTAAAGCTTGGTCAGTGCTATGGTACCTTGACGTGTCCTTCAGGGACACCACCATATTTTCTGCCACCTGCAGAATAGTAGCTTCCTATTTGGCAATAGATTTGATAAATTAAGTCTAGTACACAAATGACCGTGACAGTGAACCACAACACCTCTCAGATCATGGCAGTTCCCCTGATCCTCGCTTCTAAATGTCAGAGTTTTCCGTTCGAGCGCAAACACCTTCCTCCCACTCACTCTATCCCTAAGCACAAAACTGACAATTATCCTGCAAACCGGAGGCGAAATGCGAGACAGGGATTTCCCATCAAACAGAGGCCTGCATGGGAGCTGAATCTAGATAAATAAGAGTAGCAGTCTCTATGGATACAGGGCCTAGGGCCATTGCCTTGCTACTAGGCAAAAGTCCCACCAGGACATTGATGCTGGACAACCTGACAGTTGACTAACCCAACACTTAATAGGGAGAAGAGGTCTCCATCAGGGCCTTAATAGGGAGAAGAGGCCTCCAGCAGGGCCTTAATAGGGAGAAGAGGCCTCCAGTAGGGCCTTAATAGGGAGAAGAGGCCTCCAGCAGGACCTTAATAGGGAGAAGAGGGCTCCAGCAGGGCCTTAATAGGGAGAAGAGGCCTCCGGCAGGGCCTTAATAGGGAGAAGAGGTCTCCATCAGGGCTTTAATAGAGAGAAGAGGCCTCCAGCAGGGCCTTAATAGGGAGAAGAGGCCTCCAGCAGGGCCTTAATAGGGAGAAGAGGTCTCCATCAGGGCCTTAGTAGGGAGAAGAAGCCTCCAGCAGGGCCTTAATAGGGAGAAGAGGTCTCCATCAGGGCTTTAATAGGGAGAAGAGGCCTCCATCAGGGCCTTAATAGGGAGAAGAGGCCTCCAGCAGGGCCTTAATAGGGAGAAGAGGTCTCCAGCAGGGCCTTAATAGGGAGAAGGGGCCTCCAGCAGGGCCTTAATAGGGAGAAGGGGCCTCCGGCAGGGCCTTAATAAGGAGAAAAGAGGCCTCCAGCAGGGCCTTAATAGGGAGAAGAGCAGCAGGGCCTTAATAGGGAGAAGAGGCCTCCAGCAGGGCCTTAATAGGGAGAAGAGGCCTCCAGCAGGGCTTTAATAGGGAGAAGAGGCCTCCAGCAGGGCCTTAATAGCGAGAAGAGGCCTCCAGCAGGGCTTTAATAGGGAGAAGAGGCCACCAGCAGGGCCTTAATAGGGAGAAGAGGCCTCCAGCAGGGCCTACTAC
Source organism: Oncorhynchus kisutch (assembly GCF_002021735.2). NCBI lineage: Eukaryota > Metazoa > Chordata > Actinopteri > Salmoniformes > Salmonidae > Oncorhynchus > Oncorhynchus kisutch. Next base: position 40,827,360 of record NC_034182.2, read on the forward strand.
TGTATGTACTACTGGACTAGTTATATGTTGTGGTATTAATGTGGCAGAATATAAACTGTGTAGTTATTCCCTCCGCAAGGCAATCAAACAAGATAAAAGTCAATATAGAGATAAAGTGGAGTCGCAATTCAATGGCTCAGACGTATGTTTAAAAAAAAATTTAACTAGGCAAGTCTGTTAATAACAAATTCTTATTTTCAATGACGGCCTAGGAACAGTGGGTTAACTGCCTGTTCGGGGGCAGAATGACAGATTTTTTACTTTGTCAGCTCAGGGATTCAATGTTGCAACCTTTTGGTTACTAGTCCAACACTCTAACCACTAGGCTACCTGCCGTCCCAGGGACCACAGACAATCAGGGACCACAGACAATCAGGGACCACAGACAATCAGGGACTACAATCAGGGACCACAGACAATCAGGGACTACAGACAATCAGGGACCACAGACAATCAGGGACCACAGACAATCAGGGTCTACAGACCCCACGCAGCCCGCTACCAAGGACTGTGAGCTCTCCTCCGTGGCCGACGTGAGTAAAACATTTAAATGTGTTAACCCTCGCAAAACTTATGGCCTATATGGCATCCTTAGCCGCGTCCTCAGAGCATGTGCAGACCAGCTGGCTGGTGTGTTTACGGGCATATTCAATCTCTCCCTATCCCAGTCTGCTGTCCCCACATGCTTCAAGATGGCCACCATTGTTCCTGTACCCAAGAAGGCAAAGATAACTGAACTAAATGACTATCGCCCCATAGCACTCACCTCTGTCATAATGAAGTGCTTTGAAAGACTAGTCAAGGATCATATCACCTCCATCTTACCTGCCACCCTAGCCACTTCCATTTGCATACCGCCCCAACAGGTCCACAGACGATGCAATCTCCATCACTCTGCATACTACCCTGTCCCATCTGGACAAGAGGAATACCTATGTAAGAATGCTGTTCTTTGACTATAGCTTTGCGTTCAACACCATAGTACCCTCCAAGCTCATCATCAAGCTCGGGTCGGGTAGGAAACATCACCTCCACTCCGCCGATCCTCAACACTGGGGCCCCACAAGGGTGCATGCTCAGCCCCCTCCTGTACTCTGTTCACCCATGACTGCGTGGCCAAGCATGCCTCCAACTCAATCATCAAGTTTGCAGATGACAAAACAGCAGTAGGCTTGATTACCAACGATGACGAGACAGCCTACAGAGAGGAGGTGAGGGCTCTGGGAGTGTGGTGCCTGGAAAACAACCTCTCACTCAACACAAACCAAAAAAAGGAGATGATCGTGGACTTCAGGAAACAGCAGAGGGTGCACCCCCCATCCACATCGATGGGACCGCAGTGGAGCAGGTGGAAAGCTTCAAGTTCCTTGGTGTACACATCACTGACAATCTGAAATGGACCACCCACACAGATAGTGTGGAGAAGACGGCGCAATGGAGCCTCTTCAACCTCAGGAGGCTATAGAAATGTGGCTTGTCACCTAATACTCTCATAAACTTTTACAGATGCACAATTGAGAGCATCCTGTTGGGCTGTATGACCGCCTGATGCGGCAACTGCACCGCCCGCAACCGCAAGGCTCTCTAAAGGGCGGTACGGTCTGCCCAACACATTACTGGGGGCAAACTACCCGCCCTCCAGGACACCTGCAGCACCCGATGTCACAGGAAGGCCAAAAAGATCATCAAGGACATCAACCACCAGAGCCACAGCCTGTTCACCACCGCAATCATTCAGAAGGCGAGGTCAGTAGAGGTGCATCAAAGCCAGGAGCAAGAGACTGAACAACAGCTTCTATTTCAAGGCCATCAGACTGTTAAACAGCCATCACTAGCACATTAGAGGCTGCTGCCTATAGGCATAGACTAGGACTCCCTGGCCACTTTAAGGAATGGAACACTAGTCACTTAATGTTTACATATCTGGCATTACTCATCTCATATTTATATACTGTATATTTATATACATCTCATACGTATATACTGTATTCTATACTATTCTACGGTATCTTAGTCACTTAATAATGTTTACTTATCTGGCATTACTCATCTCATATGTATATACTGTATATTTATATACATCTTATACGTATATACTGTATTCTATACTATTCTACGGTATCTTAGTCACTTAATAATGTTTACTTATCTGGCATTACTCATCTCATATGTATATACTGTTTTCTATACTATTCTACAGTACCTTAGTTCGGTCCGTCTTTACTTGGCTCAGCCATAGCCTTAATTCATTCATACTAGATTTGTATGTATTAGGTAGTTGTGGTGGAATTGTTAGATTACTTGTTAGATATTACTGCATTTTCAGAGCTAGAAACACAAGCATTTTGCTACACTCACAATAACATCTGCTAACCATCTGTATGTGACCAATACAATTTGATTTGATGTGTTATATGTTGTGGTGTTATACAGTACCAGTCAAAAGTGTGGACACACCTACTCATTCAAGGGTTTTTCTTTATCTTAACTATTTTCTACATTGTAGAATAATAGTGAATACATCAAAACTATGAAATAACACATGTGGAATCATGTAGCAACCCCCCCCCCCCCCCCCTAAAAAAAAAAAAAAAACCTTACAGAGCCTAGAGGTGTGTTTTGGGTCATTGTCCTGTTGAAAAATAAATGATAGTCCCACTAAGCGTAAACCAGATAAGATGGCGTATCGCTGCAGAATGCTGTGGTAGCCATGCTTGTTAATTGTGCCTAGAATTCTAAATAAATCAGACAGTGTCACCAGCAAAGCACCCCCACACCTCCTCCTCTTCCATGCTTCATGATAGGAACCACACATGCGGTGATCATCCGTTCACCTAGTCTGAGTCTCACAAAGACACGGCGTTTAGAACCAAAACTCTCAAATTTTAACTCGTCAGAGCAAAGAACCTAAATTGTAATTACTTTGCTACTATGGCCTATTGATTGCTTACCTCCTCACGCCATTTGGACACACTGTATATGCTTGTTTATTCCATGTGTAACTCTGTGTTGTGTCGCACTGCTTTGCTTTATCTTGGCCAGGTCGCAGTTGTAAACGAGATCTTGTTCTCAACTAGCCTAAAGGTGAAATAAAATAAAAGATTTCCACTGGTCTAATCTCCATCGCTCGTGTTTCTTGGCCCAAGCAAGTCTCTTCTTCTTATTGCTGTCCTTTAGTAGTGGTTTCTTTGCAGCAATTCGACCCTGAAGGCCTGATTCACGCAGTCTCCTCTGAACAGTTCAGATGTGTCTGTTACTTGAACTCTGTGAAGCATTTAATTGGGCTGCAATCTGAGGTGCAGTTATCTCTAATGAATGTATCCTCTGCAGCAGAGGTAACTCTTGGTCTTCCTTTCCTGTGGCGGTCCTCATGAGAGCCAGGTAACTCTAATGAACGTATCCTCTGCAGCAGAGGTAACTCTGGGTCTTCCTTTCCTGTGGCGGTCCTCATGAGAGCCAGTTCCATCATAGTGCTTGATTGTTTTTGCGACGACACTTGAAGAAATGTATTGAAATATTCCATATTGACTGACCTTCATGTCTTAAAGTAATGATGGACTGTCGTTTCTCTTTGCTTATTTGAGCTGATCTTGCCATAATATGGACTTAGTCTTTTACCAAATAGGGCTATCTTCTGTATACCCCCCTACCTTGTCACAACACAACTGATTGGCTCAAACGCATTAACAAGGAAAGAAATTCCACGAATGAACTTTTAACAAGGCACACCTGTTAATTGAAATGCATTCCAGGTGACTACCTCATGTAACTGGTTGAGAGAATGCCAAGATGTCATCAAGGCAACGGGTGGCAACTTTAAAGAAGCTAAAATATATGTCGATTTGTTTAATAATTTTTTGGGTTACTACATGTGTTATTTCGTAGTTTTAATGTCTGATGAGGAGGTGTGTCCAAACATTTGACTGGTACTGTATATTTTGTTACACAGTATGTTGTGTTGTTTTTGTGCAAATACTCATGCAAAAATAGTGTTGGTAACCGATGATACTATTTGAAAAGGCATTGCTGCTATCCAAAATAGTCCCTTTTATTTTCATTCAAATCAGAGTCATTTCTTTGTTACAAAGATCATAGATTGACTTAATGCTGTCATTAGACAGTGTTTGGAAACTACTGTGATTATAATTGTTTTTAACAGGAATGACAGAGAAGCTATACTGCAAAGCGTAAAACCTAACACACACAGCAAGCGTAATTAAAATGTCTACATTTCTAGAACAACATTTTACATGAAAAGACTCCTTCAATTCCACAAAGCTCAACGAAACACAATGGAAATTAACAGCGTGACAGTCAGGAGGAACAAAAACACCATGGTAACAAGACAACGGAGGACAAAAACATATTATAAAGCTACAGCAATTATTGCGATATGTGTTCTGACACAAAGGCAGAGGACACTGGGGCCCGAGTGGCCCCGAAACAAAGTCTGTCACCAGCGGCATGGGGGCTGCATGGCTCCCTCCCTTGGTCCCTGGGGGTCAAAGTTCACTGTGTATGCCCCGCTGCCTCAGCGCCGGCTGACAGGACACGGGAGTCTGAAGCTCCATGACGTACTGGCATTTGCTGGGCTCCTTTACCGATCTCAAGGCTGTCTCTGTCCCACATATCAACATGACCTAGAAAAACAAACGAGGCAATGGAGGGAGATAGTCACGGAGAAGAAGTGAATAGAAGAGAGAGACATTGTTAAGTCAAGAGGCTTGTCGTTTGCCTCTCGTAAAAGGACTGTGTGGAGAAGCACCAGATATGTGGCATAACTGTTGTGTATTTTAAGAAGCTTTACATTTGTGTCTCTACACATTCGTTGTATGAATGTTGTTGTTGTTGACATAGAATTACTGTTGTGATACCGTGGTAGAATAAGAGGAACTAATGATCAAATTAGGCCCAACACTTAAATTGTAGTTCGTTCAGAATTCTTTTTTTCAACAACACATTCAGACACACACAAATTACGCTACCACTTTACTCGACACCCAGCGTCATAACCATGCCATAATATGTCATAACGGCTGTTATAACAGCTGTCATGACCCATAAATTGTGTTATTTTACAGCTGGTTATGACACCTACATAAGAGTGTCAAAACACACAAAACCGACCACACGAGGCAGAACCTTCCAGAACCTTCCATTACACCATAGGCTAGGTGTCAACAGTGTGTTCATGTTGTATTTTCTGAAATGGGACCACAGTAAATGACAGTACTAATGTTTTGGTTGCGATAGGTTTCATCATTGACCCACCGTCACGACACCGTGATTTTAGGACTTCTATAACCTCTTTTATACATCGTGTGTGTTTTGAGCTACAGACTTCCCGAGTCGTACCTTTGGATTCGTCTATTTTCCTCCGCATTAGTCTGAGTAACGGGGGGGGGGGGGGGGGGCTGCGCTAGAGTGGTGTTAGTGAGACAAAGGAGGATCCTGGGAATGTTAACGAAAACACCCGTAGAGTCTGACCGGTTTCAGCCACACACTAATTAAAACCATCTAAGAAAAGCTGAGACTCTCACGAACACGTTTTGCTCTATGACCTCACAAGCTACAGAAGAGTTATTAACATAAGAGGTTCTTCTACATAGACTATAGGAAATCCCAGGACATAGTGTCTATAATACTGTAAGGGGTTCTTCTACATAGACTATAGGAAATCCCAGGTCATAGTGTCTATAATAGTGTAAGGGGTTCTTCTACATAGACTATAGGAAATCCCAGGTCATAGTGTCTATAATACTGTAAGGGGTTCTTCTACATAGACTATAGGAAATCCCAGGTCATAGTGTCTATAATACTGTAAGGGGTTCTTCTACATAGACTATAGGAAATCCCAGGTCATAGTGTCTATAATACTGTAAGGGATTCTTCTACATAGATCATAGGAAATCCCAGAACATAGTGTCTATAATACTGTAAGGGGTTCTTCTACATAGATCATAGGACATCCCAGGTCATAGTGTCTATAATACTGTAAGGGGTTCTTCTACATAGAAGATCATAGGACATTCCAGGACATAGTGTCTATTATACTGAAAGGGGTTCTTCTACATAGACTATAGGAAATCCCAGAACATAGTGTCTATAATACTATAAGGGGTTCTTCTACATAGATCATAGGACATCCCAGGTCATAGTGTCTATAATACTGTAAGGGGTTCTTCTACATAGAAGATCATAGGACATCCCAGGTCATAGTGTCTATAATACTGTAAGGGGTTCTTCTACATAGATCATAGTAAATCCCAGGTCATAGTGTCTATAATACTGTAAGGGGTTCTTCTACACAGATCATAGGACATTCCAGGTCATAGTGTCTATAATACTGTAAGGGGTTCTTCTACATAGACCATAGTATATCCCAGGTCATAGTGTCTATAATACTGTAAGAAGGTCTTCTACATAGATCATAGGACATCCCAGGTCATAGTGTCTATAATACTGTAAGGGGTTAATCTAGAAGACCATAGGACATCCCATGTCATAGTGTCTATAATACTGTAAGGGGTTAATCTAGAAGACCATAGGACATCCCAGGTCATAGTGTCTATAATACTGTAAGGGGTTAATCTAGAAGACCATAGGACATCCCAGGTCATAGTGTCTATAATACTATAAGGGGTTCTTCTACATAGACCATAGTAAATCCCAGGTCATAGTGTCTATAATACTGTAAGTGGTTCTTCTACATAGATCATAGTAAATCCCAGGTCATAGTGTCTATAATACTAGAATAAGCTCACATAGTTTCTGTCACTGACTAGTTGGATATTAATTTCCCAGTAATCAAATCATTTCTGTACATACAGATCTGTACATAGATCTGTACATAGATCTGTACATAGATCTGTACATAGATCTGTACATAGATCTGTACATAGATCTGTACATAGATCTGTACATACATATATATATTCATATATATTCATTTTAAAAATCAGGTGTATGCTTTGGCAGACCTTGTTTTTCTATTGTTTTTCTAACCTCCAGCTGTTTACATGAAATAGTTTTTCATACTTGTAGCCCAGGTTATCCTGAAAAGAACACGGTCAAACACGTCACTGTGAGGCTAAATGTAAAGGGCTGGACATGCAGATCAATTAAAGTCGGAGAAGTGAAAAGCAGAGTCCCGGGGACTGATGGGGTTTGTCCTTTCTCACACGGTTCCAACAACTCCGGTGGATGTGTGACCAGGCCAGTGTAGCCCGGCTCGGCTCACTTGTGGGGAAAGGATATTGTGCTTCATCTATAGTATACTGCCATTGTCAGAGAAGTAAAAAGGAGCAGGGGAACCATGTATCTGAGTGTTGTCTAGGGGGTGTACTAATTAGCTCAGTGCTTCCAGATACCTTTTCACACATCCATTTCACAAATGTTCAGAATTGGGGCTATTTATATATTTATACACACACACTGCTCAAAAAAATAAAGGGGACACTTAAACAACACAATGTAACTCCAAGTCAATCACACTTCTGTGAAATCAAACTGTCCACTTAGGAAGCAACACTGATTGACAATACATTTCCCATGCTGTTGTGCAAATGGAATAGACAAACAGGTGGAAATTATAGGCAATGAGCAAGACCCCCCCAATAAAGGAGTGGTTCTGCAGGTGATAACCACAGACCACTTCTCAGTTCCTATGCTTCCTGGCTCATGTTTTGGTCACTTTTGAATGCTGGCAGTGCTTTCACTCTAGTGGTAGCATGAGACGGAGTCTACAACCCACACAAGTGGCTCAGGTAGTGCAGCTCATCCAGGATGGCACATCAATGCGAGCTGTGGCAAGAAGGTTTGCTGTGTCTGTCAGCGTAGTGTCCAGAGCATGGAGGCGCTACCAGGAGACAGGCCAGTACATCAGGAGACGTGGAGGAGGCCGTAGGAGGACAACAACCCAGCAGCAGGACCGCTACCTCTACCTTTGTGCAAGGAGGAGCAGGAGGAGCACTGCCAGAGCCCTGCAAAATGACCTCCAGCAGGCCACAAATGTGCATGTGTCTGCTCAAATGATCAGAAACAGACTCCATGAGGGTGGTATGAGGGCCCGATGTCCACAGGTGGGGGTTGTGCTTACAGCTCAACACCGTGCAGGATGTTTGGCATTTGCCAGAGAACACCAAGATTGGCAAATTCGCCACTGGCGCCCTGTGCTCTTCACAGATGAAAGCAGGTTCACACTGAGCACATGTGACAGACGTGCCAGTCTGGACACGCCGTGGAGAACGTTCTGCTGCCTGCAACATCCTCCAGCATGACCGGTTTGGCGATGGGTCAGTCATGGTGTGGGGGGGCCGCACAGCCCTCCATGTGCTCGCCAGAGGTAGCCTGGCTGCCATTAGGTGCCGAGATGAGATCCTCAGACCCCTTGTGAGACCATATGCTGGTGCGGTTGGCCCTGGGTTCCTCCTAATGCAAGACAATGCTAGACCTCATGTGGCTGGAGTGTGTCAGCAGTTCCTGCAAGAGGAAAGCATTGATGCTATGGAATGGCCCGCCCTTTCCCCAGTCCTGAATCCAATTGAGCACATCTGGGACATCATGTCTCGCTCCATCCACCAACGCCACGTTGCACCACAGACTGTCCAGGAGTTGGCGGATGCTTTAGTCCAGGTCTGGGAGGAGATCCACCTCATCAGGAGCATGCCCAGGCGTTGTTGGGAGGTCATACAGGCACGTGGAGGCCACACACATTACTGAGCCTCATTTTGACTTGTTTTAAGGACGTTACATCAAAGTTGGATCAGCATGTAGTGTGGTTTTCCACTTTAATTTTGAGTGTGACTCCAAATCCAGACCTCCATGGGTTGATAAATTTGATTTCCATTGATAATTTTTGTGTGATTTTGTTGTCAGCACATTCAACTATGTAAAGAAAAAAGTATTTAATAAGAATATTTCATTCATTCAGATCTAGGATGTGTTATTTTAGTGTTCCCTTTATTTTTTTGAGCAGTGTATATATATATATATGGTATATCTACAATATAATCCAGTTAGAGACCAAATCCACGGTCCATAACACACACATTAGCCCGAGCCTTTTGAATCTAATTAATAAACACTACGTCTGACCCTTCCAGTCTTTTAACAGGCACACCGCACGGGTCCCTTTGGCTTTGAATTAGTTTCATACCCGGCATTGAAACAATGCCGTCCACTGCCCGCATTACCATTCTCCCGCTTAAGGGGTAGAGAAGCCTCTTTTCACCGAGGTAAAAGAGCAAAGCCGGCTTCAGCATTTCAAATATAATGAGGGAAGACTTCTTCTTCTTCTTCTTCTTCTTCTTCTCGCGGAGACTTCATTTATGCCGTATGCACAGGTTTTGGAAAAGGGAGTGTTATCAAAGGAATTCAATTGAGGCTTTTCAAAGGGCCTCTGGATGGTAGGAACATATATTTACAGATGATTGGAAACCATTTAAACTGTTGAAGGGGTTGGGGGGGGGGGGGGGGGACACTGTAAAAAATTAGATGATTAAACATGCTACATTTTTAATTGAACAAATTCCTGCTGTTAGAGACGAGACATGGTGAACTCTGTGAGAGAGAGAGTGTGAAGTGACTGGAGACATGGTGAACTCTGTGAGAGTGAAGTGACTGGAGACATGGTGAACTCTGTGAGAGAGAGAGAGTGAAGTGACTGGAGACATGGTGAACTCTGTGAGAGTGAAGTGACTGGAGACATGGTGAACTCTGTGAGAGTGAAGTGACTGGAGACATGGTGAACTCTGTGACAGTGAAGTGACTGGAGACATGGTGAACTCTGTGAGAGTGAAGTGACTGGAGACATGGTGAACTCTGTGAGAGTGAAGTGACTGGAGACATGGTGAACTCTGTGAGAGTGAAGTGACTGGAGACATGGTGAACTCTGTGAGAGTGAAGTGACTGGAGACATTGTGAACTCTGTGAGAGAGAGAGAGTGAAGTGACTGGAGACATTGTGAACTCTGTGAGAGAGAGAGTGACTGGAGACATTGTGAACTCTGTGAGAGAGAGAAGTGACTGGAGACATTGTGAACTCTGTGAGAGAGAGAGTGAAGTGACTGGAGACATTGTGAACTCTGTGAGAGAGAGAAGTGACTGGAGACATTGTGAACTCTGTGAGAGAGAGAGAGTGAAGTGACTGGAGACATTGTGAACTCTGTGAGAGACAGAGAGAGTGAAGTGACTGGAGACATTGTGAACTCTGAGAGAGAGAGAGAGAGTGACTGGAGACATTGTGAACTCTGAGAGAGAGCGAGTGAAGTGACTGGAGACATTGTGAACTCTGTGAGAGAGAGAAGTGACTGGAGACATTGTGAACTCTGTGAGAGAGAGAGTGAAGTGACTGGAGACATTGTGAACTCTGTGAGAGAGAGAAGTGACTGGAGACATTGTGAACTCTGTGAGAGAGAGAGTGAAGTGACTGGAGACATTGTGAACTCTGTGAGAGAGAGAAGTGACTGGAGACATTGTGAACTCTGTGAGAGAGAGAAGTGACTGGAGACATTGTGAACTCTGTGAGAGAGAGAGTGAAGTGACTGGAGACATTGTGAACTCTGTGAGAGAGAGAAGTGACTGGAGACATTGTGAACTCTGTGAGAGAGAGAGTGAAGTGACTGGAGACATTGTGAACTCTGTGAGAGACAGAGAGAGTGAAGTGACTGGAGACATTGTGAACTCTGTGAGATAGAGAGAGAGAGAGAGTGACTGGAGACATTGTGAACTCTGAGAGAGAGCGAGTGAAGTGACTGGAGACATTGTGAACTCTGTGAGAGAGAGAGAGTGACTGGAGACATTGTGAACTCTGTGAGAGAGAGAGTGAAGTGACTGGAGACATTGTGAACTCTGTGAGAGAGAGAAGTGACTGGAGACATTGTGAACTCTGTGAGAGAGAGAGAGTGAAGTGACTGGAGACATTGTGAACTCTGTGAGAGAGAGAGTGACTGGAGACATTGTGAACTCTGTGAGAGAGTGACGTGACTGGAGACATTGTGAACTCTGTGAGAGAGTGAAGTGACTGGAGACATTGTGAACTCTGTGAGAGAGTGAAGTGACTGGAGACATTGTGAACTCTGTGAGAGAGTGAAGTGACTGGAGACATTGTGAACTCTGAGAGAGAGAGTGAAGTGACTGGAGACATTGTGAACTCTGTGAGAGAGAGAAGTGACTGGAGACATTGTGAACTCTGTGAGAGAGAGAGAGTGAAGTGACTGGAGACATTGTGAACTCTGTGAGAGAGAGAGTGACTGGAGACATTGTGAACTCTGTGAGAGAGTGAAGTGACTGGAGACATTGTGAACTCTGTGAGAGAGAGAAGTGACTGGAAACATTGTGAACTCTGTGAGAGAGAGAGAGTGAAGTGACTGGAGACATTGTGAACTCTGTGAGAGAGAGAGAGAGTGAAGTGACTGGAGACATTGTGAACTCTGTGAGAGACAGAGAGAGTGAAGTGACTGGAGACATTGTGAACTCTGTGAGAGAGAGAAGTGACTGGAGACATTGTGAACTCTGTGAGAGAGAGAGAGAGAGAGTGAAGTGACTGGAGACATTGTGAACTCTGTGAGAGACAGAGAGAGTGAAGTGACTGGAGACATTGTGAACTCTGTGAGAGAGAGAGAGAGAGTGAAGTGACTGGAGACATTGTGAACTCTGTGAGAGAGAGAGAGTGAAGTGACTGGGCGGACAGAGAAATGTAGGTGAAGAGTACGTCTGCTACTGTCTTCAGCCCTGTTTTTGTTTCACTTTTTATGGGACTTCAGTCATCGGTGGTTTCACAAAGTGTCTTTCTACTATTGAATAGTGTACAACGATAACATGAGGATGAAAATGGCACCTATCGCTGTCTGTCTATCTGCCTGTCTGTGTCTTCCTACCTCGTCTGTCTGCCTGCCTGTCTGTCTGTCTGTCTGTGTCTACCTACCTCTTTGTATGTCTATCTGACTGTCTGTGTCTTCCTACGTCGTCTGCCTGCCTGCCTGCCTGTCTGCCTGCCTGTCTGTCTGTCTGCCTGTCTGTGTCTTCCTACCTCTTTGTCTGTCTGTCTGCCTGTATGTCTGTCTTCCTGTCTTTCTGCCTGTCTGTCTGTCTGTCTGCCTATCTGTGTCTTCCTACCTCTTTGTCTCTGTCTTTCTGCCTTTCTGTGTCTTCCTACCTCTGTCTGTCTGCCTGCATGTCTGTCTTCCTACGTCGTCTGTCTGTCTGTCTGTCTGTCTGTCTGTCTGCATGCATGTCTGTCTGCATGTCTGTCTGCCTGCATGTCTGTCTTCCTACGTCGTCTGTCTGTCTGTCTGTCTGTCTGCCTGCCTGCATGTCTGTCTGCCTGCATGTCTGTCTTCCTACGTCGTCTGCCTGTCTGTCTGTCTGTCTGCGTGTCTGTCTGTCGGTCTGCCTATCCATGTCTTCCTACCTCTTTGCCTGCCTGCCTGCCTATCTGTGTCTTCCTACCTCTTTGTCTCTGTCTTTCTGCCTGTCTGTGTCTTCCTACCTCTGTCTGTCTGTCTGCCTGCCTGCATGTCTGTCTTCCTACGTCGTCTGCCTGTGTGTCTGTCTGTCTGCCTGCCTGTCTGTGTCTGTCTGTCTGTCTGCCTGTCTGTGTCTTCCTACGTCGTCTGCCTGCCTGCCTGTCTGTCTGTGTCTTCCTACCTCTTTGTCTGTCTATCTGCCTGTATGTCTGTCTTCCTGTCTACCTGCCTGTCTGTGTCTTCCTACCTCGTCTGTCTATCTATCTGTCTGTCTGTCTGCCTGTCTGTGTCTTCCTACCTCGTCTGTCTGTCTGTCTGCCTATCCATGTCTTCCTACCTCTTTGTCTGCCTGCGTGCCTGTCTGTCTGTCTGTCTGCCTGTCTGTGTCTTCCTACCTCTTTGTCTGTCTGTCTGTCTTCCTGTCTTTCTGCCTGTCTGTCTGCCTATCTGTGTCTTCCTACCTCTTTGTTTGTCTTTCTGCCTGTCTGTGTCTTCCTACCTCTGTCTGTCTGCCTGCATGTCTGTCTTCCTACGCCGTCTGTCTGTCTGTCTGTCTGTCTGTCTGTCTGTGTCTTCCTACCTCTTTATCTCTGTCTTTCTGCCTGTCTGTGTCTTCCTACCTCTGTCTGTCTGCCTGCATGTCTGTCTTCCTACATCGTCTGCCTGCCTGCCTGTCTGTCTGTGTCTTCCTACCTCTTTGTCTGTCTGTCTTCCTGTCTACCTGCCTGTCTGTGTCTTCCTACCTCGTCTATCTATCTATCTATCTATCTATCTATCTATCTATCTATCTATCTATCTATCTATCTATCTATCTATCTATCTATCTATCTATCTATCTATCTATCTATCTATCTATCTATCTATCTATCTATCTGTCTGCCTGTCTGTCTGCCTGTCTGTGTCTTCCTACCTCATCTGTCTTCCTGTCTATCTGCCTGTCTGTGTCTTCCTACCTCGTCTGTCTGTCTGTCTGTCTGTCTGTCTGTCTGTCTGTCTGTCTGTCTGTCTGTCTGTCTGTCTGTCTGTCTGTCTGTCTGTCTGTCTGTCTGTCTGCCTGCCTGCCTGTGTCTTCCTACCTCATCTGTCTGTCTGCCTGTCTGTGTCTTCCTACCTCGTCTGTCTGTCTGTCTGTCTGTCTGCCTATCTGTGTCTTCCTACCTCTTTGTCTCTGTCTTTCTGCCTGTCTGTGTCTTCCAACCTCTGTCTGTCTGTCTGCATGTCTGTCTTCCTACGTCGTCTGCCTGTCTGTCTGTCTGTGTGTCTGTCTGTCTGTCTGTCTGCCTGCCTGTCTGTGTCTGTCTGTCTGTCTGTCTGTCTGTCTGTGTCTTCCTACGTCGTCTGCCTGCCTGCCTGTCTGTGTCTTCCTACCTCTTTGTCTGTCTATCTGCCTGTATGTCTGTCTTCCTGTCTACCTGCCTGTCTGTGTCTTCCTACCTCGTCTGCCTGCCTGTCTGTCTGTGTCTTCCTACCTCTTTGTCTGTCTATCTGCTTGTATGTATGTCTGTCTGTCTGTCTGTCTGCCTGTCTGTGTCTTCCTACCTCTTTGTCTGCCTGCGTGCCTGTCTGTCTGTCTGTCTGTCTGTCTGTCTGTCTGTCTGCCTGTCTGTGTCTTCCTACCTCTTTGTCTGTCTGTCTGCCTGTCTGTGTCTTCCTACCTCTTTGTCTGTCTGTCTTTCTGCCTGTCTGTCTGCCTATCTGTGTCTTCCTACCTCTTTGTCTCTGTCTTTCTGCCTGTCTGTGTCTTCCTACCTCTGTCTGTCTTCCTACGTCGTCTGCCTGTCTGTCTGTCTGTGTCTTCCTACCTCTTTATCTCTGTCTTTCTGCCTGTCTGTGTCTTCCTACATCGTCTGCCTGCCTGTCTGTCTGTCTGTCTGTCTGTCTGTCTGTGTCTTCCTACCTCTTTGTCTGTCTGTCTTCCTGTCTACCTGCCTGTCTGTGTCTTCCTACCTCGTCTATCTATCTATCTATCTATCTATCTATCTACCTCGTCTATCTATCTGTCTGTCTGTCTGTCTGTCTGTCTGTCTGTCTGTCTGTCTGTCTGTCTGTCTGTCTGTCTGTCTGTCTGTCTGTCTGTCTGTCTGTCTGTCTGTCTGTCTGTCTGTCTGTCTGCCTGCCTATCTGTGTCTTCCTACCTCTTTGTCTGTCTGTCTTCCTGTCTACCTGCCTGTCTGTGTCTTCCTACCTCGTCTATCTATCTATCTATCTATCTATCTATCTATCTATCTATCTATCTATCTATCTATCTATCTATCTATCTATCTATCTATCTATCTATCTATATATCTCTGTGAGAGAGAGAGAGTGAAGTGACTGGAGACATTGTGAACTCTGTGAGAGAGAGAGTGACTGGAGACATTGTGAACTCTGTGAGAGAGTGAAGTGACTGGAGACATTGTGAACTCTGTGAGAGAGAGAGAGAGTGAAGTGACTGGAGACATTGTGAACTCTGTGAGAGACAGAGAGAGTGAAGTGACTGGAGACATTGTGAACTCTGTGAGAGAGAGAAGTGACTGGAGACATTGTGAACTCTGTGAGAGAGAGAGAGAGAGAGTGAAGTGACTGGAGACATTGTGAACTCTGTGAGAGACAGAGAGAGTGAAGTGACTGGAGACATTGTGAACTCTGTGAGAGAGAGAGAGAGAGTGAAGTGACTGGAGACATTGTGAACTCTGTGAGAGAGAGAGAGTGAAGTGACTGGGCGGACAGAGAAATGTAGGTGAAGAGTACGTCTGCTACTGTCTTCAGCCCTGTTTTTGTTTCACTTTTTATGGGACTTCAGTCATCGGTGGTTTCACAAAGTGTCTTTCTACTATTGAATAGTGTACAACGATAACATGAGGATGAAAATGGCACCTATCGCTGTCTGTCTATCTGCCTGTCTGTGTCTTCCTACCTCGTCTGTCTGCCTGCCTGTCTGTCTGTCTGTCTGTGTCTACCTACCTCTTTGTATGTCTATCTGACTGTCTGTGTCTTCCTACGTCGTCTGCCTGCCTGCCTGCCTGTCTGCCTGCCTGTCTGTCTGTCTGCCTGTCTGTGTCTTCCTACCTCTTTGTCTGTCTGTCTGCCTGTATGTCTGTCTTCCTGTCTTTCTGCCTGTCTGTCTGTCTGTCTGCCTATCTGTGTCTTCCTACCTCTTTGTCTCTGTCTTTCTGCCTTTCTGTGTCTTCCTACCTCTGTCTGTCTGCCTGCATGTCTGTCTTCCTACGTCGTCTGTCTGTCTGTCTGTCTGTCTGTCTGTCTGCATGCATGTCTGTCTGCATGTCTGTCTGCCTGCATGTCTGTCTTCCTACGTCGTCTGTCTGTCTGTCTGTCTGTCTGCCTGCCTGCATGTCTGTCTGCCTGCATGTCTGTCTTCCTACGTCGTCTGCCTGTCTGTCTGTCTGTCTGCGTGTCTGTCTGTCGGTCTGCCTATCCATGTCTTCCTACCTCTTTGCCTGCCTGCCTGCCTATCTGTGTCTTCCTACCTCTTTGTCTCTGTCTTTCTGCCTGTCTGTGTCTTCCTACCTCTGTCTGTCTGTCTGCCTGCCTGCATGTCTGTCTTCCTACGTCGTCTGCCTGTGTGTCTGTCTGTCTGCCTGCCTGTCTGTGTCTGTCTGTCTGTCTGCCTGTCTGTGTCTTCCTACGTCGTCTGCCTGCCTGCCTGTCTGTCTGTGTCTTCCTACCTCTTTGTCTGTCTATCTGCCTGTATGTCTGTCTTCCTGTCTACCTGCCTGTCTGTGTCTTCCTACCTCGTCTGTCTATCTATCTGTCTGTCTGTCTGCCTGTCTGTGTCTTCCTACCTCGTCTGTCTGTCTGTCTGCCTATCCATGTCTTCCTACCTCTTTGTCTGCCTGCGTGCCTGTCTGTCTGTCTGTCTGCCTGTCTGTGTCTTCCTACCTCTTTGTCTGTCTGTCTGTCTTCCTGTCTTTCTGCCTGTCTGTCTGCCTATCTGTGTCTTCCTACCTCTTTGTTTGTCTTTCTGCCTGTCTGTGTCTTCCTACCTCTGTCTGTCTTCCTACGCCGTCTGTCTGTCTGTCTGTCTGTCTGTCTGTCTGTCTGTGTCTTCCTACCTCTTTATCTCTGTCTTTCTGCCTGTCTGTGTCTTCCTACCTCTGTCTGTCTGCCTGCATGTCTGTCTTCCTACATCGTCTGCCTGCCTGCCTGTCTGTCTGTGTCTTCCTACCTCTTTGTCTGTCTGTCTTCCTGTCTACCTGCCTGTCTGTGTCTTCCTACCTCGTCTATCTATCTATCTATCTATCTATCTATCTATCTATCTATCTATCTATCTATCTATCTATCTATCTATCTATCTATCTATCTATCTATCTATCTATCTGTCTGTCTGTCTGCCTGTCTGTGTCTTCCTACCTCATCTGTCTTCCTGTCTATCTGCCTGTCTGTGTCTTCCTACCTCGTCTGTCTGTCTGTCTGTCTGTCTGTCTGTCTGTCTGTCTGTCTGTCTGTCTGTCTGTCTGTCTGTCTGTCTGTCTGCCTGCCTGTGTCTTCCTACCTCATCTGTCTGTCTGCCTGTCTGTGTCTTCCTACCTCGTCTGTCTGTCTGTCTGTCTGTCTGTCTGCCTATCTGTGTCTTCCTACCTCTTTGTCTCTGTCTTTCTGCCTGTCTGTGTCTTCCAACCTCTGTCTGTCTGTCTGCATGTCTGTCTTCCTACGTCGTCTGCCTGTCTGTCTGTCTGTGTGTCTGTCTGTCTGTCTGTGTCTGTCTGTCTGTCTGTCTGTCTGTCTGTCTGTCTGTCTGTCTGTCTGTCTGTGTCTTCCTACGTCGTCTGCCTGCCTGCCTGTCTGTGTCTTCCTACCTCTTTGTCTGTCTATCTGCCTGTATGTCTGTCTTCCTGTCTACCTGCCTGTCTGTGTCTTCCTACCTCGTCTGCCTGCCTGTCTGTCTGTGTCTTCCTACCTCTTTGTCTGTCTATCTGCTTGTATGTATGTCTGTCTGTCTGTCTGTCTGCCTGTCTGTGTCTTCCTACCTCTTTGTCTGCCTGCGTGCCTGTCTGTCTGTCTGTCTGTCTGTCTGCCTGTCTGTGTCTTCCTACCTCTTTGTCTGTCTGTCTGCCTGTCTGTGTCTTCCTACCTCTTTGTCTGTCTGTCTGTCTGCCTATCTGTGTCTTCCTACCTCTTTGTCTCTGTCTTTCTGCCTGTCTGTGTCTTCCTACCTCTGTCTGTCTTCCTACGTCGTCTGCCTGTCTGTCTGTCTGTGTCTTCCTACCTCTTTATCTCTGTCTTTCTGCCTGTCTGTGTCTTCCTACATCGTCTGCCTGCCTGTTTGTCTGTCTGTCTGTCTGTCTGTCTGTGTCTTCCTATCTCTTTGTCTGTCTGTCTTCCTGTCTACCTGCCTGTCTGTGTCTTCCTACCTCGTCTATCTATCTATCTATCTATCTACCTCGTCTATCTGTCTGTCTGTCTGTCTGTCTGTCTGTCTGTCTGTCTGTCTGTCTGTCTGTCTGTCTGTCTGTCTGTCTGTCTGTCTTGTCTGTCTGTCTGTCTGTCTGTCTGTCTGTCTGTCTGTCTGTCTGCCTATCTGTGTCTTCCTACCTCTTTGTCTCTGTCTTTCTGCCTTTCTGTGTCTTCCTACCTCTGTCTGTCTGCCTGCATGTCTGTCTTCCTACGTCGTCTGTCTGTCTGTCTGTCTGTCTGCATGCATGTCTGTCTGCATGTCTGTCTGCCTGCATGTCTGTCTTCCTACGTCGTCTGTCTGTCTGTCTGTCTGCCTGCCTGCATGTCTGTCTGCCTGCATGTCTGTCTTCCTACGTCGTCTGCCTGTCTGTCTGTCTGTCTGCGTGTCTGTCTGTCGGTCTGCCTATCCATGTCTTCCTACCTCTTTGCCTGCCTGCCTGCCTATCTGTGTCTTCCTACCTCTTTGTCTCTGTCTTTCTGCCTGTCTGTGTCTTCCTACCTCTGTCTGTCTGTCTGCCTGCCTGCATGTCTGTCTTCCTACGTCGTCTGCCTGTGTGTCTGTCTGTCTGCCTGCCTGTCTGTGTCTGTCTGTCTGTCTGCCTGTCTGTGTCTTCCTACGTCGTCTGCCTGCCTGCCTGTCTGTCTGTGTCTTCCTACCTCTTTGTCTGTCTATCTGCCTGTATGTCTGTCTTCCTGTCTACCTGCCTGTCTGTGTCTTCCTACGTCGTCTGCCTGCCTGCCTGTCTGTGTCTTCCTACCTCTTTGTCTGTCTATCTGCCTGTATGTCTGTCTTCCTGTCTACCTGCCTGTCTGTGTCTTCCTACCTCGTCTGCCTGCCTGTCTGTCTGTGTCTTCCTACCTCTTTGTCTGTCTATCTGCTTGTATGTATGTCTGTCTGTCTGTCTGTCTGCCTGTCTGTGTCTTCCTACCTCTTTGTCTGCCTGCGTGCCTGTCTGTCTGTCTGTCTGTCTGTCTGCCTGTCTGTGTCTTCCTACCTCTTTGTCTGTCTGTCTGTCTGCCTATCTGTGTCTTCCTACCTCTTTGTCTCTGTCTTTCTGCCTGTCTGTGTCTTCCTACCTCTGTCTGTCTTCCTACGTCGTCTGCCTGTCTGTCTGTCTGTGTCTTCCTACCTCTTTATCTCTGTCTTTCTGCCTGTCTGTGTCTTCCTACATCGTCTGCCTGCCTGTTTGTCTGTCTGTCTGTCTGTCTGTCTGTGTCTTCCTATCTCTTTGTCTGTCTGTCTTCCTGTCTACCTGCCTGTCTGTGTCTTCCTACCTCGTCTATCTATCTATCTATCTATCTACCTCGTCTATCTGTCTGTCTGTCTGTCTGTCTGTCTGTCTGTCTGTCTGTCTGTCTGTCTGTCTGTCTGTCTGTCTGTCTGTCTGTCTGTCTGTCTGTCTGTCTGTCTGTCTGTCTGTCTGTCTGTCTGTCTGTCTGTCTGCCTGCCTATCTGTGTCTTCCTACCTCTTTGTCTGTCTGTCTTCCTGTCTACCTGCCTGTCTGTGTCTTCCTACCTCGTCTATCTATCTATCTATCTATCTATCTATCTATCTATCTATCTATCTATCTATCTATCTATCTATCTATCTATCTATCTATCTATATATCTCTGTGAGAGAGAGAGAGTGAAGTGACTGGAGACATTGTGAACTCTGTGAGAGAGAGAGTGACTGGAGACATTGTGAACTCTGTGAGAGAGTGAAGTGACTGGAGACATTGTGAACTCTGTGAGAGAGAGAAGTGACTGGAAACATTGTGAACTCTGTGAGAGAGAGAGAGTGAAGTGACTGGAGACATTGTGAACTCTGTGAGAGAGAGAGAGAGTGAAGTGACTGGAGACATTGTGAACTCTGTGAGAGACAGAGAGAGTGAAGTGCCTGCCTGCCTGCCTGCCTGCCTGCCTGCCTGCCTGCCTGCCTGCCTGCCTGCCTGCCTGCCTGCCTGCCTGCCTGCCTGCCTGCCTGCCTGCCTGCCTGCCTGCCTGCCTGCCTGCCTGCCTGCCTGCCTGCCTGCCTGCCTGCCTGCCTGCCTGCCTGCCTGCCTGCCTGCCTGCCTGCCTGCCTGCCTGCCTGCCTGCCCTGCCTCCTCCTGCCTGCCTGCCTGCCTGCCTGCCTGCCTTCCTGCCTTCCTGCCTGCCTGCCTGCACTCCTGCCTGCCTGGCCTTGCCTGCCTGCCTGCCTGCCTGCCTGCCTGCCTGCCTGCCTGCCTGCCTGCCTGCCTGCCTGCCTGCCTGCCTGCCTGCCTGCCTGCCTGCCTGCCTGCCTGCCTGCCTGCCTGCCTGCCTGCCTGCCTGCCTGCCTGCCTGCCTGCCTGCCTGCCTGCCTGCCTGCCTGCCTGCCTGCCTGCCTGCCTGCCTGCCTGCCTGCCTGCCTGCCTGCCTGCCTGCCTGCCTGCCTGCCTGCCTGCCTGCCTGCCTGCCTGCCTGCCTGCCTGCCTGCCTGCCTGCCTGCCTGCCTGCCTGCCTGCCTGCCTGCCTGCCTGCCTGCCTGCCTGCCTGCCTGCCTGCCTGCCTGCCTGCCTGCCTGCCTGCCTGCCTGCCTGCCTGCCTGCCTGCCTGCCTGCCTGCCTGCCTGCCTGCCTGCCTGCCTGCCTGCCTGCCTGCCTGCCTGCCTGCCTGCCTGCCTGCCTGCCTGCCTGCCTGCCTGCCTGCCTGCCTGCCTGCCTGCCTGCCTGCCTGCCTGCCTGCCTGCCTGCCTGCCTGCCTGCCTGCCTGCCTGCCTGCCTGCCTGCCTGCCTGCCTGCCTGCCTGCCTGCCTGCCTGCCTGCCTGCCTGCCTGCCTGCCTGCCTGCCTGCCTGCCTGCCTGCCTGCCTGCCTGCCTGCCTGCCTGCCTGCCTGCCTGCCTGCCTGCCTGCCTGCCTGCCTGCCTGCCTGCCTGCCTGCCTGCCTGCCTGCCTGCCTGCCTGCCTGCCTGCCTGCCTGCCTGCCTGCCTGCCTGCCTGCCTGCCTGCCTGCCTGCCTGCCTGCCTGCCTGCCTGCCTGCCTGCCTGCCTGCCTGCCTGCCTGCCTGCCTGCCTGCCTGCCTGCCTGCCTGCCTGCCTGCCTGCCTGCCTGCCTGCCTGCCTGCCTGCCTGCCTGCCTGCCTGCCTGCCTGCCTGCCTGCCTGCCTGCCTGCCTGCCTGCCTGCCTGCCTGCCTGCCTGCCTGCCTGCCTGCCTGCCTGCCTGCCTGCCTGCCTGCCTGCCTGCCTGCCTGCCTGCCTGCCTGCCTGCCTGCCTGCCTGCTGCCTGCCTGCCTGCCTGCCTGCCTGCCTGCCTGCCTGCCTGCCTGCCTGCCTGCCTGCCTGCCTGCCTGCCTGCCTGCCTGCCTGCCTGCCTGCCTGCCCCTGCCTGCCTGCCTGCCTGCCTGCCTGCCTGCCTGCCTGCCTGCCTGCCTGCCTGCCTGCCTGCCTGCCTGCCTGCCTGCCTGCCTGCCTGCCTGCCTGCCTGCCTGCCTGCCTGCCTGCCTGCCTGCCTGCCTGCCTGCCTGCCTGCCTGCCTGCCTGCCTGCCTGCCTGCCTGCCTGCCTGCCTGCCTGCCTGCCTGCCTGCCTGCCTGCCTGCCTGCCTGCCTGCCTGCCTGCCTGCCTGCCTGCCTGCCTGCCTGCCTGCCTGCCTGCCTGTCTGTGTCTTCCTACCTCATCTGTCTTCCTGTCTATCTGCCTGTCTGTGTCTTTCTACCTCATCTGCCTGCCTGTCTGTCTGCCTGCCTGCCTGCCTGCCTGCCTGCCTGCCTGCCTACCTCTTTGTCTCTGTCTTTCTGCCTTTCTGTGTCTTCCTACCTCTGTCTGTCTTCCTACATCGTCTGTCTGTCTGTCTGTCTGTCTGCCTGCATGTCTGTCTTCCTACGTCGTCTGCTTGTCTGTCTGTCTGCGTGTCTGTCTGTCTGCCTGTCTGTGTCTTCCTACCTCGTCTGTCTGTCTGTCTGTCGGTCTGCCTATCCATGTCTTCCTACCTCTTTGCCTGCCTGCCTGTCTGTCTGTCTGTCTGTCTGTCTGTGTCTTCCTACCTCTTTGTCTGTCTGTCTGCCTGTATGTCTGTCTTTCTGTCTTTCTGTCTGTCTGTCTGTCTGTCTGTCTGTCTGTCTGTCTGTCTGTCTGTCTGTCTGTCTGCCTGCCTATCTGTGTCTTCCTACCTCTTTGTCTCTGTCTTTCTGCCTGTCTGTGTCTTCCAACCTCTGTCTGTCTGTCTGCATGTCTGTCTTCCTACGTCGTCTGTCTGTCTGTCTGTCTGTCTGCCTGCCTGTGTCTGTCTGTCTGTCTGTCTGTGTCTTCCTACGTCGTCTGCCTGCCTGCCTGTCTGTCTGTGTCTTCCTACCTCTTTGTCTGTCTATCTGCCTGTATGTCTGTCTTCCTGTCTACCTGCCTGTCTGTGTCTTCCTACCTCTTTGTCTGTCTATCTGCCTGTATGTCTGTCTGTCTGTCTGTCTGCCTGTCTGTGTCTTCCTACCTCTTTGTCTGCCTGCGTGCCTGTCTGTCTGTCTGTCTGCGTCTTCCTACCTCTTTGTCTGTCTGTCTGCCTGTCTGTGTCTTCCTACCTCTTTGTCTGTCTGTCTGTCTTCCTGTCTTTCTGCCTGTCTGTCTGCCTATCTGTGTCTTCCTACCTCTTTGTCTCTGTCTTTCTGCCTGTCTGTGTCTTCCTACCTCTGTCTGTCTTCCTACGTCGTCTGCCTGTCTGTCTGTCTGTCTGTGTCTTCCTACCTCTTTATCTCTGTCTTTCTGCCTGTCTGTGTCTTCCTACCTCTGTCTGTCTGCCTGCCTGTCTGTCTTCCTACATCGTCTGCCTGCCTGTCTATCTGCCTGTCTGTGTCTTCCTACCTCGTCTGTCTGTCTGTCTGTCTGTCTGTCTGTCTGCCTGCCTGTCTGTCTGTGTCTTCCTACCTCATCTGTCTTCCTGTCTATCTGCCTGTCTGTGTCTTCCTACCTCGTCTGTCTGTCTGTCTGCCTGCCTGTGTCTTTCTACCTCATCTGCCTGCCTGCCTGTCTGTCTGTCTGTCTGTCTGTCTGTCTGTCTGTCTGTCTGTCTGTCTGTCTGTCTGTCTGTCTGTCTGTCTGTCTGTCTGTCTGTCTGCCTGCCTGCCTGTCTCTAAGGCTCTCTGTTTCTGTGCCCTTTACAGTACAGTAACATCCCACTAATGTACTTACCATGGTGTTCCTGGTAGGGCCTTGCCAGCAGGGCTCTCCACTCTCATACCTCATCTGGCAATATGGGTTCTCTGGTGGCCCCGCCCATGACCCCCACTTCCTGAAACAGACAGACAAAAAAAAGGAGAGAGAGACAGAGAGCAAATATAAACTCCATTCATTACTATAATCCCAAATTCCTGATAAATATTGAGACAAAATGTTGACATCACTTAGCACCAGGTTTACTAACTGGGCAAAACAAAAGTCTAGCAGAGGTGGCTGCAGTGCCCTCTGCTAGTCCCTGGTGCCTGGCGCTGTCTGTCTCTCCTCCGACAAAACATATGAATTACCATTTGTGTGAGTTAATTCTCTGTACTGTTCTGCACAGAGAGGGAGGGGAGAACAATAATACTGAACCAGATACCAAATAAGGAGTTTCCTTCCTGTGCGATGCCGAAATACATTTTACCTCAGCTTTATGGTTCTGGTTAATATGGTTCTGACTCTCCAATTTTTTGACATTTTTAATTTATTTCACCTTTTATTTAACCAGGTAGGCTAGTTGAGAACAAGTTCTCATTTACAACTGTGACCTGGCCAGGATAAAGCAAAGCAGTGCGACACAACAGTAAATAGTGAACCTCAATGATTCAGTTGGTTAGAGTGACAGGGTTGTGATTCTGATTCCAGTCTGTTTCTGAATAGGCCTACTGAGTTAAAAGGGGCAATCAGCAGTTGAAACAATAACGAGTTCGGGGCTGGAGAAAATGTAACCACTCTCAAAATCATAGACAGAGCTCCAAGGACTGATCATCCACGGAATATCATAGTTTTAAACTATGTTTTGAGGATACACAGCGTTTGTTTACATTTGCATTGTTTACAAACATTGGCCTAGAACAAGCTTATATGTCGGGTTCTGAATGTGGGGCGACAGTTGAACTAAGCTCATGAGGTATTTATACTTTATATTAATCACAAATCAATGGGTACATATAATTCATTTATTAATCCAAAATGGATGTAGCTAAATGGATTGCCCCTTAAAGAGTAAGTCGCATTGGACAAAAGAGACCATATATATAAACATGTGATTGCATATCATCTCAGATTATTATTTTTTTTAGACATCAAACAGAAATCACTATTAATATTAAATGTCAGACCTTGCTGAAAATAATGACACAGAAAAGGAGATTATTGGATGATCACTGAGGGATAAATATAGAGAGAAACACAAAACCCTTTTCAGTAGAAATGTACACACACTGGGTCCCCTTCCAGGACTCATATCTGTCTAATAGCACTCATCTGTCCTCATAGGCAACAAGCCCATTCTATGACATTTCAACATTCTTTATCCTTGTCCAGATTGAGAGACACAGACAGCGGGTCCTATCTTAAGGTCCCTGAGTTCACAAGCTCCTTTTCCCGGCCTCCATGCCTCCATATCACCATGTGTCTATGTCTCCATGCCTCCATATCACCATGTCTCCATGTCTCCATGCCTCCATATCACCATGTCTCCATGCCTCCATATCACCATGTCTCCATGCCACCATGCCTCCATGCCTCCATGTCTCCATGTCTCCATGCCACCATGTCTCCATGTCTCCATGCCACCATGTCTCCATGTCTCCATGCCACCATGTCTCCATGCCTCCATATCACCATGTGTCTATGTCTCCATGCCTCCATATCACCATGTCTCCATGCCTCCATGTCTCGATGCCTTCATGTCTCCATGTCTCCATGCCACCATGCCTCCATGTCACCATGTCTCCATGCCTCCATGTCTCCATGCCTCCATGTCTCCATGTCTCCATGTCTCCATGCCTCCATGTCTCCAAGGAACCATGCCTCCATGTCACCATGTCTCCATGCCTCCATGTCTCCATGCCACTATGCCTCCATGTCACCATGTCTCCATGCCACCATGTCTCCATGCCACCATGTCTCCATGCCACCATGCCTCCATGCCACCATGTGTCTATGTCTCCATGCCACCATGTCTCCATGCCACCATGCCTCCATGCCACCATGTGTCTATGTCTCCATGCCACCATGTCTCCATGTCTCCATGCCACCATGTGTCTATGTCTCCATGCCACCATGTCTCCATGCCTCCATGTCTCCATGCCTCCATGTCTCCATGTGTCTATGTCTCCATGCCACCATGTGTCTATGTCTCCATGCCTCCATGTCAGGGAACCTCAAATGGATTGCTGTCAGGGCCAGGGTACAGAGGGGGCTAAGAGAGTGTCAGTGCTGGCCTCTTTCCACCAGTGTGATCCCTACTGTGCTCTCCCTTATGTCCCACCTCTCTCACCCTGGTTCTGTCCCTTGCCTCGTCAGATCTCCATTCTCGCCTCTCCCAGTACTACCCACGCCCCAGGAGGCAGGAGAGGCCCCGTCAATTAGGCCCCAGTTATCACGGACACTTGCGCTATAGACTCCAGTCATTTAGGGCTCACAGGAGTATCCGGATGGAGCCGTATTGACAAACCACTCCTTGTAATAATACCCGACAGTCTATTGACTGGCCCGTTCTGTGGAGTTATCATACAGCCGTGTGACATTCATCCAATGTGACGACCATGTCTCCTCTAACTCAATGTGTTATTTTCTTCTATATTATTCAATCTATCATTCAGGGAGAAAATGCTCTTAGCCACGCGCAATCTGTTCCTTTTTTCCACCACTTGCAATGACATTTAAAAACTCTGGAGTAAATATTGTTACCCACCAGTTCCTCGGTTACCTACCAGTTCCTCTGTTAACTAGCTGTTACTCTGTTAACTAGCTGTTACTCTGTTAACTAGCTGTTACTCTGTTAACTACCTGTTACTCTGTTAACTAGCTGTTACTCTGTTAACTAGCTGTTACTCTGTTAACTACATGTTACTCTGTTAACTAGCTGTTACTCTGTTACCTACATGTTACTCTGTTAACTAGCTGTTACTCTGTTAACTAGCTGTTACTCTGTTAACTAGCTGTTACTCT
This sequence comes from Oncorhynchus kisutch, assembly GCF_002021735.2. Lineage (NCBI taxonomy): Eukaryota > Metazoa > Chordata > Actinopteri > Salmoniformes > Salmonidae > Oncorhynchus > Oncorhynchus kisutch. The sequence continues at coordinate 40,853,327 of NC_034182.2, forward strand.
GTTACCTACATGTTACTCTGTTACCTACATGTTACTCTGTTAACTAGCTGTTACTCTGTTACCTACATGTTACTCTGTTAACTAGCTGTTACTCTGTTAACTAGCTGTTACTCTGTTAACTAGCTGTTACTCTGTTACCTACATGTTACTCTGTTACCTACATGTTACTCTGTTACCTACATGTTACTCTATTAACTAGCTGTTACTCTGTTAACTAGCTGTTACTCTGTTACCTACCTGTTACTCTGTTACCTACCTGTTACTCTGTTACCTACCTGTTACTCTGTTACATACCTGTTACTCTGTTACCTACCTGTTACTCTGTTACCTACCTGTTACTCTGTTACCTACCTGTTACTCTGTTACCTACCTGTTACACTGTTATATACCTGTTACTCTGTAACCTACCTGTTACTCTGTTACCTACCTGTTACTCTGTTACCTACCTGTTACTCTGTTACCTACCTGTTACTCTGTAACCTACCTGTTACTCGGTTACCTACCTGTTACTCTGTTACCTACCTGTTACTCTGTAACCTACCTGTTACTCTGTTACCTACCTGTTACTCTGTTACCTACCTGTTACTCTGTTACCTACCTGTTACCTACCTGTTACTCTGTAACCTACCTGTTACTCGGTTACCTACCTGTTACTCTGTTACCTACCTGTTACACTGTTACCTACCTGTTACACTGTTATATACCTGTTACTCTGTTACCTACCTGTTACACTGTTACCTACCTGTTACACTGTTATATACCTGTTACTCTGTTACCTACCTGTTACACTGTTACCTACCTGTTACACTGTTATATACCTGTTACACTGTTACCTACCTGTTACTCTGTTACCTACCTGTTACCTACCTGTTACTCTGTAACCTACCTGTTACTCGGTTACCTACCTGTTACTCTGTTACCTACCTGTTACACTGTTATATACCTGTTACTCACCGACCCCTTGACATACAGTACCAGTCAAAAGTTTGGACACACCTACTCATTGCCGGATTTTTCTAATATTTTTTACTATTTTCTACATTGTAGAATAATAGTGAACAGATCAAACAGTATCTAATGACTGAAGTCAAACTATGATCTTAGTAACAAAGAAATTACTCTGATCTGAATGAATATTAATGAATATTAAAGGGGCTATTTTGGATAGCAGCAATGCCTTTTCAATTAATCAAAAAGTATCATTGGTTACCAACAGTTTTTTGCAAGAGTATTTGCACAAAAACACAACATATAGAATGCTATTCATTGACTACAGCTCAGCGTTCAACACCATAGCGCCCTCAAAGCTCATCACTAAGCTAAGGACCCTGGGACTAAACACCTCCCTCTGCAACTGTATACTGAACTTCCTGACAGGCCGCCCCCAGGTGGTAAGGGTAGGTAACAACACATCCGCCACTCTGATCTGCCACACTGGAGCCCCCCCAGGGGTGCGTGCTCAGTCCCCTCCTGTACTCCCTGTTCACTCATGACTGCACGGCCAACTCCAAAACCAGCAATTCGTTTGCTAATGGCACAACAGTGGTAGGCCCGATCACCGAGAACGACGAGACAGCCTAAAAAACTGAAAAGTGGTGCGTACATGTGTATTCACCCCTTTTGCTACGAAGCCCCTAAATAAGATCTGGTGCAACCAATTACCTTCAGTTAAATAAAGTCCACCTGTGTGCAATGATCTGTCACATGATCTCAGTATATATACACCTGTTCTGAAAGGCCCCAGAGTCTGCAACACCACTAAGCAAGGCGCACCACCAAGCAAGTGGCACCATGAAGACCAAGGAGTTCTCCAAACAGGTCAGGGACAAAGTTGTGGAGAAGTACAGATCAGGGTTGGGTTATAAAAAATATCAGAAACTTTGAACATCCCACGGAGCACCATTAAATCCATGATTAAAAAATTGAAAGAATATAGCACCACAACAAACCTGTCAAGAGAGGGCCGCCCACCAAAACTCACGGACCAGGCAAGGAGGGCATTAATCAGAGAAGCAACAAAGAGACCAAAGATGACCCTGAAGGCGTTGCAAAGCTCCACAACGGATATTGGAGTATCTGTCCATAGGACCACTTTCAACTGTACACTCCACAGAGCTGGGCCTCTGAACAAGGCAGTTAACCCAGTGTTCCCTGGTAGGCCGTCATTGTAAATAAGAATTTGTTCTTAACTGACTTGCCTAGATAAATAAAGGTTAAATTAAAATTTAAAAAAATTTGAGAAGAGTGGCCAGAAAAAAAGCCATTGCTTAAATAAAAAAAATAAGCAAACACATTTGGTGTTCGTCAAAAGGAATGTGGGAGACTCCCCACACAGATGGAAGAAGATACTCTGGTCAGATGAGACTAAAATGTAGCTTTTTGGCCATCAAGGAAAACGCTATGTCTGGTGCAAGCCCAATACCTCTCATCACCCCGAGAACAACATCCCCACAGTGAAGTATGGTAGTGGTCTGAGGAAGTTTTTCATCAGCAAAAGACTAGGAAACTGGTCAGAATTGAAGGAATGATGGATGGCGCCAAATACAGGGAAATTCTTGCGGGAAACCTGTTTCAGTCTTCCAGAGATTTGAGACTGGGAAGGACGGTTCACCTTCCAGCAGGACAATGCTGTACACCAGCAGAACCGATCCAACTTGAAGGAGCTGTACTAGTTTTGCTTTGAAGAATGGGCCAAAATCCCAGTGGCTAGATGTGCCAAGCTTATAGAGACATACCCCAAGATACTTGCAGCTGTAATTGTAGCAAAAGGTGGCTCTACAAAGTACTGACCTTGGGGGAGGGGGGGTGAATAGTTATGCACACTCAAGTTTTCAGTTTTTGTTGTTGTCTTATTTCTGGTTTGTTTCATAATAAAAAACATTTAGCATCTTCAAAGTGGTAGGCATGTTGTGTAAATGATACAGTGCTACCAGGTTGTAAGGCAACAACATAGGAAAAATGCCAAGGTGGGGGGGGGGGGGGGGGGTAAATACTTTCGCTAGCCACTGTACTCATTGAAGGGTCTTTCTTTATCTTAACTATTTTCTACATTGTAGAATAATAGTGAAGACATCAAAACTATTAAATAACACATATGGAATCATGTAGCAACCAAAAAAGTGAAACAAATCTCAATATATTTTATATTTGAAACTCTTCAAAGTCGCCACCCTTCACCTTGATGACAGTTTTGCACACTCTTGGCATTCTCTCAACCAACTTCATGAGGTAGTCACCTGGAATTAATTTAAATTAAAAGTTAATTTGTGGAATTTCTTTCCATCACAATGAGTTTGAGCCAATCAGTTGTGTTGTGACAAGGTAGGGGTGGTATACAGGAGATATCCCTTTTTGGTAAAAGACCAAGTCCATATTATGGCAAGTTCAGCTCAAATAAGCAAAGACAAATTACAGTCCATCATTACCTTAAGACATGAAGGTCAGTCAAGAACTTGTAATGTTTCTTCAAGTGCAGTCACAAAAACCATTGAGCGCTTTGATGAAACTGGCTCTCATGAGGACTGACACAGGAAAGGAAGACCCAGAGTTACCACTGCGGAACAGGATAAGTTCATTAGAGTTACCAGCCTCAGAAATTGCAGCCCAAATAAATGCTTCACAGAATTTAAGTAACAGACATATCTCAACTGTTCAGAATAGAATGCATGAATCAGGCCTTCATGGTCTTATTGCTGCAAAGAAACCACTACTAAAGAACACCAATAAAAAGAAGAGACGTGCTTGGGCCAAGAAACACAGGCATTAGACTGGTGGAAATCTGTCCTTTGGTCTGATGAGTCCAAATTTGAGATTGTTGGATCCAACCGCCGTGCCTTTGTGAGGCGCAGAGTAGGTGAACAGATGATCTCCTCATGTGTGGTTCCCAAGTTGAAGCATGGAGGAGGAGGTGTGATAGTGTGGGGGTGCTTCGCTGGTGACACTGTCGGTGATTTATTTAGAATTCAAGGCATAGTTAACCAGCATGGCTACCACAGCATTCTGCAGCGATACGCCATCCCATCTGGTTTGCGCTTAGTGGGACTATCATTTGTTTTTCAACAGGACAATGACGCAAAACACACCTCCAGGCTGTATCAGGGCTATTTGACCAAGAAGGAGAGTGATGGAGTGCTGCATCAGATGACCTGGCCTACACAATCACCAGACCTCAAACCAAATGAGATGGTTTGGGATGAGTTGGAACACAGAGTGAAGGAAAATCTGCCAACAAATGCTCAGCATATGTGGGAACTCCTTCAAGACTGTTGGGAAAAGCATTCCATGTGAAGTTGGTTGAGAGAATGCGAAGAGTGTTCAAAGCTTTCATCAATATATTTTGACGTGTTTTACACTTTTTTGGTTACTACATGATTCCATATGTGTTATTTCATAGTGTTGATGTCTTCACTATTATTCTACAATGTAGAAAAAAGTACAAATAAAGAAAAAACATTGAATGAGTAGGTGTCCAAACCTTTGACTGGTACTGTATAACTAACCATGTCTCCACAGTGTGAAATAGACGGCCAAAGTTGGCTTAAAGGACCATAGGACCTTTAGCTGGCTCAATCAATTCAGTAATGTGAAAGGGTTATCATCTGTTTACGCCATTTTAGTTGGAACCAGCTATATTTGAATGACAAAATAGTTTGTCACACATGAAAATAATGGCTTTATTTGGATAGTTCCTATAGATGATCTACAGATGGTGTAACTATTACTGTAACTCTGTTGACATGGCAAAAGCTTGCTAGAGTTATAGCTAGAGCTAGAGTTATAGCTAGAGCTAGGGTTATAGCTAGAGTTATAGCTAGAGTTATAGCTAGAGTTAGAGTTATAGCTAGAGTTATAGCTAGAGCTAGGGTTATAGGTAGAGTTATAGCTAGAGTTATAGCTAGAGCTAGAGTTATAGCTAGAGCTAGAGTTATAGCTAGAGTTATAGCTATAGCTAGAGCTAGGGTTATAGCTAGAGCTAGAGTTATAGCTAGCGTTATAGCTAGGGTTATAGCTAGAGCTAAAGTTATAGCTAGAGCTAGAGTTATAGCTAGAGTTATAGCTAGAGCTAGAGTTATAGCTAGAGTTATAGCTAGAGCTAGAGTTATAGCTAGGGTTATAGCTAGAGCTAGAGTTATAGCTAGAGTTATAGCTAGAGTTATAGCTAGAGCTAGAGTTATAGCTAGAGCTAGAGTTATAGCTAGGGTTATAGCTAGAGCTAGAGTTATAGCTAGAGTTATAGCTAGGGTTATAGCTAGAGCTAGAGTTATAGCTAGGGTTATAGCTAGAGCTAGAGTTATAGCTAGAGTTAGAGTTATAGCTAGAGCTAGAGTTATAGCTAGAGCTAGAGTTATAGCTAGAGTTATAGCTAGAGCTAGAGTTATAGCTAGAGCTAGAGTTAGAGTTAGAGCTAGAGTTATAGCTAGAGTTAGAGTTAGAGCTAGAGTTAGAGTTAGAGTTAGAGTTATAGCTAGAGTTATAGCTAGAGTTAGAGTTAGAGTTATAGCTAGAGTTAGAGTTAGAGTTATAGCTAGAGTTATAGCTAGAGTTATAGCTAGAGCTAGAGCTAGAGTTAGAGTTAGAGTTAGAGTTATAGCTAGAGTTAGAGCTAGAGTTAGAGCTAGAGTTATAGCTAGAGCTAGAGTTATAGCTAGAGCTAGAGTTATAGCTAGAGCTAGAGTTATAGCTAGAGTTATAGCTAGAGTTATAGCTAGAGCTATAGTTATAGCTAGAGCTAGAGTTATAGCTAGAGTTATAGCTAGAGCTAGAGTTATAGCTAGAGCTAGAGTTATAGCTAGAGCTATAGTTATAGCTAGAGCTAGAGTTATAGCTAGAGTTATAGCTAGATCTAGAGTTATAGCTAGGGTTATAGCTAGAGTTATAGCTAGAGTTAGAGTTATAGCTAGAGTTATAGCTAGAGCTAGGGTTATAGGTAGAGTTATAGCTAGAGTTATAGCTAGAGCTAGAGTTATAGCTAGAGCTAGAGTTATAGCTAGAGTTATAGCTATAGCTAGAGCTAGGGTTATAGCTAGAGCTAGAGTTATAGCTAGCGTTATAGCTAGGGTTATAGCTAGAGCTAAAGTTATAGCTAGAGCTAGAGTTATAGCTAGAGTTATAGCTAGAGCTAGAGTTATAGCTAGAGTTATAGCTAGAGCTAGAGTTATAGCTAGGGTTATAGCTAGAGCTAGAGTTATAGCTAGAGTTATAGCTAGAGTTATAGCTAGAGCTAGAGTTATAGCTAGAGCTAGAGTTATAGCTAGGGTTATAGCTAGAGCTAGAGTTATAGCTAGAGTTATAGCTAGGGTTATAGCTAGAGCTAGAGTTATAGCTAGGGTTATAGCTAGAGCTAGAGTTATAGCTAGAGTTAGAGTTATAGCTAGAGCTAGAGTTATAGCTAGAGCTAGAGTTATAGCTAGAGTTATAGCTAGAGCTAGAGTTATAGCTAGAGCTAGAGTTAGAGTTAGAGCTAGAGTTATAGCTAGAGTTAGAGTTAGAGCTAGAGTTAGAGTTAGAGTTAGAGTTAGAGTTATAGCTAGAGTTATAGCTAGAGTTAGAGTTAGAGTTATAGCTAGAGTTAGAGTTAGAGTTATAGCTAGAGTTATAGCTAGAGTTATAGCTAGAGCTAGAGCTAGAGTTAGAGTTAGAGTTAGAGTTATAGCTAGAGTTAGAGCTAGAGTTAGAGCTAGAGTTATAGCTAGAGCTAGAGTTATAGCTAGAGCTAGAGTTATAGCTAGAGCTAGAGTTATAGCTAGAGTTATAGCTAGAGTTATAGCTAGAGCTATAGTTATAGCTAGAGCTAGAGTTATAGCTAGAGTTATAGCTAGAGCTAGAGTTATAGCTAGAGCTAGAGTTATAGCTAGAGCTATAGTTATAGCTAGAGCTAGAGTTATAGCTAGAGTTATAGCTAGATCTAGAGTTATAGCTAGGGTTATAGCTAGAGCTAGGGTTATAGCTAGAGCTAGAGTTATAGCTAGAGCTAGAGTTATAGCTAGGGTAATAGCTAGAGCTAGGGTTATAGCTAGAGCTAGAGCTAGAGTTATAGCTAGAGCTAGAGTTATAGCTAGATCTAGAGTTATAGCTAGGGTTATAGCTAGAGCTAGAGTTATAGCTAGAGCTATAGTTATAGCTAGAGCTAGAGTTATAGCTAGAGTTATAGCTAGAGCTAGAGTTATAGCTAGAGCTAGAGTTATAGCTAGAGCTAGAGTTATAGCTAGGGTTATAGCTAGAGCTAGGGTTATAGCTAGAGCTAGAGTTATAGCTAGAGCTAGAGTTATAGCTAGGGTTATAGCTAGAGCTAGGGTTATAGCTAGAGCTAGAGTTATAGCTAGAGCTAGAGTTAGTTATAGCTAGAGCTAGGGTTATAGCTAGAGCTAGAGTTATAGCTAGAGCTAGGGTTATAGCTAGAGCTAGAGTTAAAGCTAGAGCTAGAGTTATAGCTAGAGTTATAGCTAGAGCTAGAGTTATAGCTAGAGTTAGAGTTATAGCTAGAGCTAGGGTTATAGCTAGAGCTAGAGTTATAGCTAGAGTTAGAGTTAGAGTTATAGCTAGAGTTAGAGCTAGAGTTATAGCTAGAGCTAGAGTTATAGCTAGAGTTAGAGTTATAGCTAGAGCTAGGGTTAGAGTTAGAGTTAGAGCTAGGGTTAGAGCTAGAGTTAGAGTTAGAGTTAGAGTTAGAGTTATAGCTAGAGTTAGAGTTAGAGTTAGAGTTAGAGCTAGAGTTAGAGTTAGAGCTAGAGTTAGAGCTAGAGTTAGAGCTAGAGTTAGAGCTACAGCTAGAGTTAAGGTTAGATCTAGAGCTAGAATTAGTTTGAGTTAATGTTAGAGCCAGAGTTCGAGTTTAGGTTAGAGTTAGAGCTAGAATTAGAGTTAAAAGCTAGAGCTAATGTTAGAGCTAGGGTTACCGCTATGGTTAGAGTTAAGGTTAGGATAGTTAGTTAAACATCTACCAACAATCTTTTTGGACCAAATAATGAATAGCATGCTATTAGATGTGGACAAACATGTTGCAACTAATAGTCATTTGGCAGGATTCCCCTTTTAAGAGAATGAAGAGCTAGAGTGAGTTAATAAAATGAGTAACAGAGTTTTCATTTAGAGCATCAGAGTTTTAATTTAGAGTACCAGAGTTAATAGAGAATATGACAGAACCAATGGAATACATGCATCTTAATTGAGAAGTAATGCTAATACATCAGAACTCAGTCAGTCGACCAAAACTGCCAATCAACTCAAGCTGCTGGAACATATGCACAGAGCGAAATGTTTTAATGAATATTGGCACAAAGTGGGCCTGGAATACCCACATTGTTTAATTGATGTTTAAATCTAATCCTGATTAAGAATAATTAGCTTTCTAAAAAGCTGATTAGCTTTCTCTTATTATAATAATGGCTTGAGCTGATGATATAAGCTCCTCTACTTTTTAAAATATTTGCTATCCAGTGATTCAGTTTAACTTCACGCCACTAATCTGCATGCCTCTAGTGATAAATCCAGCAAAATCCACACTAATCTCAGATAGAACTGAGAGCGGAGTTAGCCTCCACCGCCACACATCAACCTGTCAGAAGCAATGATCATTTAGACAAGTCGTCTAAACCCTGCAGATACGGGGTTGAGACAAAACACAGGCGGAGGGGAAACGAGGACCAGGACTTCAGCGGGGGAACTTGAATGAACAAACCACGGGGCGAAATAAATGTTTGGTTTGTTTCCTCAAGTGGAATGAATATAGATAATCTCATTTGCGTTGGGTGCTGTCTTTGAAACGTATCTAGTGTGTGTGTGTGTGTTTGTGTGTGTTCCCTGAGATAATATTAGAGCACTATAGATGATCTGCCTCATGCATATAGTTATGGTGAAAGGATAATTTTGGGGATTTGTAGCATGCATTATTATGGGTGTGTAGAACATTCTTAAAAAAAGGGTTCCAAAATGACCTTTTTCATCTTTAGAACCTTTTTTGGAAAACGGGTACTCTTTGTAAGGCAAAGTGTTCTTCAGTACCTAGAGCCTTTTTCATTCTAAGAACCATTCTTGGAAGAAAAGATTCTTTGATGATTCTTTGTAAAGCAAAGTGTTCTTCAGTACCTAGACCCCTTTTTCATTCTAAGAACCATTCTTGGAAGAAAAGATTCTTTGTAAGGCAAAGTGTTCTTCAGTACCTAGAGCCTTTTTCATTCTAAGAACCATTCTTGGAAGAAAATATTCTCTGATGATTCATTGGAAGTCAATAAGTTCTGAATCTGAATAAGCTTTTACATTGTAATGTTCTTTCTTTGAAATAGTGTCTGAGCATTAGTGTTTACCTCAGCGTTTAAAGCTCAACAACAGGAGTTTCAGTAATCTGATACATTTAAAACGATAGGTGTGAGCATGTTTTAAACTGGACCTACAGTCAGGTCCAAAATGAATGGCACCCTTGATAAAGAAGAGCAAAAAAAGACTAGCAAATAAATAATACAAATACTGAATGTAAAAATAAATTTAAAAATTATATTATTTTATACTAATACAATGCCTTGGCGTTTTTTCCAATTTTGTTGCATTACAACCTGTAATTTAACCTCACTAGGGTAGGGGGCACTATTTTCACCTACGGATGAAAAGCGTGCCCAAAGTAAACTGCCTGTTACTCAGGCCCATAACCTAGGATATGCATATAATTGGTAGATTTGGATAGAAAACACTCTAAAGTTTCCAAAACTGTTAAAATAATGTATGTGAGTATAACAGAACTGATATGTCAGGCAAAAACCTGAGAACAATCCATCCAGGAAGTGGCATTTTTTTTATGTTTGTAGTTTTCCATTGACTGCCTTTACAGTATCCAATGATTTAGGACTCAAATTGCACTTCCTATGGCTTCCACTAGATGTCAACAGTGTCCCAGAGCTGTTTACTGCAAACGACCAGGAGCGCGCCTTTCTTGTTTTTCTTTTATATTGATGAAGATATTGTCCGGTTTAAATATTATTGATTATTATGACTAAAAAACAACCTGATGATTGATTCTAAACATCGGTTGACATTTTTCTACGAACCTTGGAGCCATTGGATTACTGAACAAAACAGAGGTTTTTGGATATAAAGAGGGACTTTATCGAACAAAATGAACATTTATTGGGTAACTGGGAGTCTTGTGAGTGCAACCATACGAAGATCATCAAAGGTAAGTGATTAATTTTATCGCTATTTCTGACTTGTATTACTCCTCTACTTGGCTGGTAACTGTTTGTATTGTTTTGCGTGCTGGGCGCTGTCCTCAGATGATCGCATGGTATGCTTTCACCGTAAAGCCTTTTTATTAATTTTTATTATGAGTCCCACACCCTCTAGAGAGGTTAAATTTATTTTTATTTGGATTTAGTGTAATGAACATGAAAAAATACCTTGTTTCAAAAAATTCAAAAGAATTATAAAGGGAAAAGTGGTGTTTGCACATGTATTCACCCCCTTTGCTATGAAGCCCATAAATAAGATCTGATGCAACCAATTACCTTCAGAAGTCACATAAATTAGTTAATAAAGTCCACCTGTGTGCAATCTAAGTGTGACATGATCTGTCACATGATCTCAGTATATGTTCTGAAAGGCCCCAGAGTCTTCAACACCACTAAGCAAGGGGCACCACCAAGCAAGTGGCACCATGATGACCAAGGAGCTCTCCAAACAGGTCAGGGACAAAGTTGTGGAGAAGTACAGATCACGGTTGGGTTATAAAAAATATCTGAAACTTTGAACATCCCACGGAGCACCATTAAATCCATTATTGAAAAAATGGAAAGAATATGGCACCACAACAAACCGGCCAAGAGAGGGACACCCACCAAAACTCATAGACTAGGCAAGGAGGGCATTAATCAGAGAGGCAACAAAGAGACCAAAGATAACCCTGAAGGAGCTGCAACACTCCACAGCGGAGATGGGAGTATCTGTCCATACTCCAGGCATATGGGAGACTCCCCAAACATATGGAAGAAGGTACTCTGGTCAGATGACACTAAAATTGAGTTTTTTGGCCATCAAGGAAAACGCTACGTCTGACGCAAACCCAACACCTCTCATCACCCCGAGAACACCATTGTTTTTTTCATCGGCAGGGACTTGGAAACTGGTCAGAATTGAAGGAATGATGGATGGCGCCAAATACAGGGAAATTCTTGATGGAAACCTGTTTCAGTCTTCCAGAGATTTGAGACTGGGAAAGACGGTTCACCTTCCTGCAGGACAATGACCCTAAGGATACTGCTAAAGCAACACTAGAGTGGTTTATGGGGAAACATTTAAATGTCTTGGAATGGCCTAGTCAAAGCCAGTGGTGGATTTTGCATTGAAAGAAACATGCATATGCAGAAAATAAACCTAGTAACAACTGTACCTCATAGACATTTTAAAGTGGCCAATACCCACCTAATTGTTCACAAACAGAAATCATTAGTACCTCGCTTTTGGCGGAAACAAAGATTAAAGGGATATCTGGTGTGGTTGCACCAGGTGCTCCTACATCAGTATACCAGTACTAGCACCAACCATAGAGGTACCATAGAGGTACCGGTGCACTACTTAATTGTACTGTACCTTTTTAAGTACAGTAGCATAGAGACTTATCTGCCTTTTGCTTGACTGTCCGCACCATCCAGAGGGTAAATGTTGAACCAGACTGTGAATAGCATTAATAATATTCATCATTTAATCTGGTCATTTTCCGGCTGAGACATGGTAACCCCGGTGCACGAGCATTCTCGACTTATCTAACGACACAATATTATTTGCGAAGAACCAATGACGGTACACAGCACATTACCACTAATGACATACTTGTGTTAAGATATACCCTCCCCATTGGATAGCCTGGTGTAGAATCAACGTATTACGGTGTTGGAACTCCACACAACCGTACTTTTAAAAAACATTTTATGTAATTTTAATTGAACCTTTATTTATTTTTTACTAGGCAAGTCAGTTAAGAACAAATTCTTATTTACAATGTCGGTCCTACCCCGGCCAAATCTGGACGACGCTGGGCCAGTTGTGCGCCGCCCTATGGGACTCTCAATCACGGACGGATGTGATACAGCCTGGATTCGAACCAGGGACTGTACTGACTGACTCCTTTAACAGGGCTAGGATGTTAACATACACACTATACTGCACCACAATCATCTCTGTCCCAGGCACAATCAGTAGGTGAGAGATGTTGGCTAACATGCTTGATGTAATATAACAGAAATAGAATGATGGGATGATTCTTCATCATCTTTTCACTCCTATTCCCATTGCAGTGACACTTCCTGATGTCATGCTAAAGATTTGAGTATGGAACCTTATCTTTAGGTAGACTACCATGGCAACCAGCAGAACAGGACCAGAAGACATTATCCAGTGGCAAGTGCCCTGCTTGCTCCAAATCACTTTAAAGCGTATTCAGCATTATAGACTACATGAAGAGATTGAAGTTGTAGTCCTGGTTGTAGTTCTTTGTTGCAGGTGGGATGTATATGAAATGTGGCAGAGTTTGTTGTTGTTTGGTTTTGTGCCTTCGTTTAGTTTAGCTTTAAGTTGACACAGTACGCTCAGTACGTTGGACCTGTGAACGCCAATTAAAGGGGGCGTCTTTCAAAACACAATTCTGTTTCTGTACACATTTACACAGACACGCACGCTTACAGACGTGAGGAAAACAAACCAACACCTCCCAGCAGATATTAATCCACAGATGTCAAATCTAAATCAGTATTCCGTTAACAGCTCACTCGTGCCTCATTAACGGAGGGTCTCCACGTTACCATGGCTACCCATGGTACCATTAGTCTCTCTGTCAACTCAGACAAACAAGGACCATTACCCGAGGCCTTGACTGGCACATGAGGGGGAAGATGGAGGGAGCTGGGGGACTGACTAGAGTATCACCAGGGTGGGATGAACAACCCTTACATACAAAACATATAGCAGGACTGAATACAACTACAACATTACTATATAACTACCTGGTTGTCTGTCAGTGGGTTGAATACAACCACTACGCTACTATATAACTACCTGGTTGTCTGTCAGTGGGTTGAATACAACCACTACGCTACTATATAACTACCTGGTTGTCTGTCAGTGGGTTGAATACAACCACTACGTTACTATATAACGACCTGGTTGTCTGTCAGTGGGTTGAATACAACCACTACGCTACTATATAACTACCTGGTTGTCTGTCAGTGGGTTGAATACAACCACTACGCTACTATATAACTACCTGGTTGTCTGTCAGTGGGTTGAATACAACCACTACGCTACTATATAACTACCTGGTTGTCTGTCAGTGGGTTGAATACAACCACTACGCTACTATATAACTACCTGGTTGTCTGTCAGTGGGTTGAATACAACCACTACGCTACTATATAACTACCTGGTTGTCTGTCAGTGGGTTGAATACAACCACTACGCTACTATATAACGACCTGGTTGTCTGTCAGTGGGTTGAATACAACCACTACGTTACTATATAACGACCTGGTTGTCTGTCAGTGGGTTGAATACAACCACTACGCTACTATATAACTACCTGGTTGTCTGTCAGTGGGCTGTATAATGCAGTGCGGAGCCGGAGCGTTGGGCATTAAGTGGCTGCCATGTTCCCAGGTAAGAGGCCATCTCTCTAATGGTACTCCAGCGAACGCCCTTGGCAGTTTGAAAACGAGCCCATTAAGTAGCAACACTTTAATGTATAATTACGCTACCGACGCCACTCTGTGGGTTAAATCATTACGCCTGAGAATAGAAAAACAACATAAAAATAAAAAAAAACCTAATCAAACCTTCTCAAAAGCCTATCAAAACAATTAAGGAATGGAGATCGCCTTTGATATGAACACATGAAAGGCGGTTGCCGTGGAGTCGTTAAGCGAAGGCATTGGGACGGCGGTGACGCGGCAACACAAACTACAGAGAGTTAATACTTTAGAACAGGGCACATAGAGGCACCCTATTCCTTATGTAGTGCACTACTTTAGAACAGGGCACATAGAGGCACCCTATTCCTTATGTAGTGCACTACTTTAGAACAGGGCACATAGAGGCACCCTATGCCCTATGTAGTGCACTACTTTAGAACAGGGCACATAGAGGCACCCTATTCCTTATGTAGTGCACTACTTTAGAACAGGGCACATAGAGGCACCCTATGCCCTATGTAGTGCACTACTTTAGAACAGGGCACATAGAGGCACCCTATTCCTTATGTAGTGCACTACTTTAGAACAGGGCACATAGAGGCACCCTATGCCCTATGTAGTGCACTACTTTAGAACAGGGCACATAGAGGCACCCTATGCCCTATGTAGTGCACTACTTTAGAACAGGGCACATAGAGGCACCCTATGCCCTATGTAGTGCACTACTTTAGAACAGGGCACATAGAGGCACCCTATGCCCTATGTAGTGCACTACTTTAGAACAGGGCACATAGAGGCACCCTATTCCCTATGTAGTGCACTACTTTAGAACAGGGCACATAGAGGCACCCTATGCCCTATGTAGTGCACTACTTTAGAACAGGGCACATAGAGGCACCCTATGCCCTATGTAGTGCACTACTTTAGAACAGGGCACATAGAGGCACCCTATTCCTTATGTAGTGCACTACTTTAGAACAGGGCACATAGAGGCACCCTATGCCCTATGTAGTGCACTACTTTAGAACAGGGCACATAGAGGCACCCTATGCCCTATGTAGTGCACTACTTTAGAACAGGGCACATAGAGGCACCCTATTCCTTATGTAGTGCACTACTTTAGAACAGGGCACATAGAGGCACCCTATGCCCTATGTAGTCCACTACTTTAGAACAGGACCCATAGAAGCTCTGTTAAGAAATGGTGCACTACATACGGGAATAGGGTGCCATTTGGGACAGCCCCCCTGAGTGGTGACATCATGCCTCCTCCTGGCATAATGTGTTGTGTGCCAGGACCTCGGGTTAAAGGTCGACTCAAATCAAAGCACCGGTACTCCAGTATGGAAGAGAATATCCATTCTGCAATTGTATCGACATCGTTCCTTCTCTCAAAACTCCCAAAACCCTTGAAAATGAACGATACACACAACGCCTCAATGAAACTCTTATTAGGACAATATTTTAACATGTAACCTACACCATCAATCTGACACCACGTTATCTTAACCTGACACCACGTTATCTTTAATCTGACACCACATTATCTTAATCTGACACCACGTTATCTTTAATCTGACACCGCATTATCTTTAATCGGACACCACCTTATCTTTATTCTGACACCACGTTATCTTAATCTGACACCATGCTATCTTTAATCTGACATCACATTATCTTTAATCTGACACCGCATTATCTTTAATCGGACACCACCTTATCTTTATTCTGACACCACATTATCTTAATCTGACACCATGCTATCTTTAATCTGACATCACATTATCTTTAATCTGACACCACATTGTCTTTAATCTGACACCACGTTATCTTAATCGGACACCATGTTATCTTTAATCTGACACCACATTATCTTTAATCTGACACCGCATTATCTTTAATCGGACACCACCTTATCTTTATTCTGACACCGCGTTATCTTAATCTGACACCATGCTATCTTTAATCTGACATCACATTATCTTTAATCTGACACCATATTATCTTTAATCTGACACCACGTTATCTTAATCGGACACCATGTTATCTTTAATCTGACACCACATTATCTTTAATCTGACACTGCATTATCTTTAATCGGACACCACCTTATCTTTATTCTGACACCACGTTATCTTAATCTGACACCATGCTATCTTTAATCTGACATCACATTATCTTTAATCTGACACCACATTATCTTTAATCTGACACCACGTTATCTTAATCGGACACCATGTTATCTTTAATCTGACACCACATTATCTTTAATCTGACACCACATTATCTTTAATCTGACACCACATTATTTTAATCTGACACCACGTTATTTTAATCTGACACCACGTTATTTTAATCGGACACCACATTATCTTTAATTTGACACCACGGTATCTTTAATATGACACAACATTATCTTGAATGACACTACATTATCTTTAATCTGACACCCCATTATCTTAATATGACACCCCATTATCTTAATTTGACACCCCGTTATCTTAATCTGACACCCCATTATCTTAATCTGACACCACGTTATCTTTAATCTGACGCCATGTTATCTTTAATCTGCCACTACATTATCTTTAATCTGCCACTACATTATATTTAATCTGACACCACGTTATCTTAATCTGACACCACACTTTAGAGCCAGAACCCAACCGTGGCTCATAATTATTATAACTTAGAATAATAATCACTTGCTAAAATGTTAATTAGTATGGAATTGGTAGCTATGCAACTGATAAAAACCCCACTACCAAGTATGTACTGTAAATCAATTATGTAACGTAAATTATGTCATCAAACAATAATTTGCTTAACGAAATTGAGTAAAAACAGAATGTACATAGAGATCCATTCCAAACAGTCAGGCTTGTCGCACTCGCTGAGAGAAGGATTAAAGATGACTACTCTCACCCTCTTCATCACGTCCTTCTGATATCCAGTACAAAGGACCGCCAGATTAAAGAGCATCAAAAGACTCAAAACGTGACAATGGCACTCTTTCAACAAACAGTCAAAATAGAAGATACCTGTTTGAAGGATTAGAGAGATCTGTCACAAAAGTCTAATTGTTCCTTTTCCAAGTTCCATTTACCTCAGTCAACTCATAATGATTTAAAGTGCACAGTCTTCTAAGAAACCGTGTAGAGAATGTGATGCTAATAGCTGACCGAGTCGTAATTATTCTAGCTAGGACTGAATTCAAATGCGCAGTTTCCTTTTAATCATATACATTTTGGTGCTTCCATTCGCATATACACAGAGTATACAAAACATTATGAACACCGGCTCTTTCCATGACATAGACTGACCATGTGAGTCCAGGTGAAAACTAGGATCCCTTATTGATGTCACTTGTTAAATCCACTTCAATCAGTGTAGATGAAGGGGAGGAGACAGGCTTAAAGAAGGATGTTTAAGCCTTGAAGACATGGATTGTGATGTGTGCCATTCAAAGGGGGAATGGGCAAGACTAAATATTTAAGTGCCTTTGAACGGGGTGTGGTAGTAGGTGCCAAGGTGCACCGGTTTGTGTCAAGAACTGCAAAGCTGCTGGGTTTTTCCACTCTCAACAGTTTTTCCTGTGTGTATCAAGAACGGTCCACCACCCAAAGGACATCCAGCCAACTTGACACAACTGTGAGAAGCATTGGAGTCAACATGAGCCAGCATCCCTGTGGAACGCTTTCAGCACCTTGTAGAGTCCATGTCCTGATGAACTGAGGCTGTTCTGGGGGCAAAAAGGATGGGGGACTGCGGGGGGGGTGCAACTCAATATTAGGAAGGTGTTCCTAATGTTTGGTATAGTCAGTGTACATGTTTGTAGAACTCAATTCAGCATTATCGTCCTTCAAACATAACACCGAAACCATCAGCATCTCACTAATCTCGTATCGTCCAAAGCTAATGGCCCATGCCGTTCTCAAATCTTCGCCGGTTATGGGCATTTGACTGCGATCCCTTGTAACCCTCTGAAGTTGTAATGGACTTATCATAATGTTTTTACATCTCCCTTGTGATTGGCATGCCCACAAAATGGCCACCCATTGTGAGAATCTCACACTTCCCCAGTGTTTATACACGCACCGCTACTGCTGAAAAAAAAATGCAAATGAACAGTCATTCATCTTAAAGGAGAAGGGATGGGATGCATTTTCTGTCAGAGAATCTCTCTTGTAGTACTTTTTAAAAAGGCTCTGGGGTTTTCCAGCGTCTCTCGTGAGGCATCAACTATAGTTGATCAAATTAACACATTTCCATATTACCATGGCCACAGAAGTGGAGTTTCTCTTTCTGGCCAGTCCCCCCATAAATTTGCCTCAGCTGGATCGTTCAGTTCAGTCACCCCCCCCCCCCCCCCCCACCCCACGCAGGGTTGTCATCGCTTCGGGGCGTTTATATTTTAGGACAACTGCTGAGCTCACTCCTGAGGGCAGGTTGTAAATGCATCTGAAGACACATCCTATGAGAGGCCTTTGTTCATGCTATATAAGCTATAGGTGTGCACAGCGGTGTACTATATAAGCTATAGGTGTGCACAGCGATCATAACTCACAGGATTTGATTTATTTGGGCGTAAACAATTGTACAGTTAAAATGTACAAAACAAAGCCAGAAGGATCACATCATTAAAGCATTTAACAACAAAAGTTTCTCCAAAAAAGGTTAAACGTAATTATATGCTCTGTTAGTTTATACCTTCGTTTTTTTTATTTTTTTATTTTTGTATTCCCTAAATGAAGGTTTGCTGGCACTACTCGATTGAAGGCAGATGTATATCTTCACAGTGACCAGAACATTCCGCTCTCCTCGGGGCTTACTGCAGAAGACTGGCTGGATGCCGCATGCCACATTCGCAGCGGGTATGCCGCGCTTCTTCTCCATGGTCTCAATGTTGCTAGGCTACCTCCATTCTCAGTTTTTTGTTTTTGTTTGAACATCTACTGTTCAGTTCAATAAAGAGGCTCAAGGGAGACCTGTGGGTTTGAACACTGAGTAATGTGAACCTGCAAAGGCCACTGACAGTACTAATAGGTTTTCGTTTTGCTTTTACAATAGACCTTTTTCTTTTTCTTTGACTCTGTAGCACAACAGCAATACGTCTGCTGCATGCAGCACCCTCCCCCCCATGGTTTTTTTCTTCCCCCACAGCATTTCATTTGAGTTATCATTGTGGTGGTGCTAATGTATCTCTGTGTGTTATCACTGTGGTGCCACTAATGTATCTATGTGTGTTATCACTGTGGTGCCACTAATGTATCTCTGTGAGTTATCACTGTGGTGCCACTAATGTATCTCTGTGAGTTATCACTGTGGTGCCACTAATGTATCTCTGTGAGTTATCACTGTGGTGCCACTAATGTATCTCTGTGAGTTATCACTGTGGTGGTGCTAATGTATATCTGTGAGTTATCACTGTGGTGGTGCTAATGTATATCTGTGAGTTATCACTGTGGTGGTGCTAATGTATCTCTGTGAGTTATCACTGTGGTGCCACTAATGTATATCTGTGAGTTATCACTGTGGTGCCACTAATGTGAGTTATCATTGTAGTGGTGCTAATGTATCTCTGTGTGTTATCACTGTGGTGGTGCTAATGTATCTCTGTGAGTTATCACTGTGGTGGTGCTAATGTATATCTGTGAGTTATCATTGTGGTGGTGCTAATGTATCTCTGTGAGTTATCACTGTGGTGGTGCTAATGTATCTCTGTGAGTTATCACTGTGGTGGTGCTAATGTATCTCTGTGAGTTATCACTGTGGTGGTGCTAATGTATCTCTGTGTGTTATCACTGTGGTGGTGCTAATGTATATTTGTGAGTTATCACTGTGGTGGTGCTAATGTATATCTGTGAGTTATCACTGTGGTGGTGCTAATGTATCGCTGTGTGTTATCACTGTGGTGCCACTAATGTATATCTGTGAGTTATCACTGTGGTGCCACTAATGTGAGTTATCATTGTAGTGGTGCTAATGTATCTCTGTGTGTTATCACTGTGGTGCCACTAATGTATATCTGTGAGTTATCACTGTGGTGCCACTAATGTGAGTTATCATTGTAGTGGTGCTAATGTATCTCTGTGAGTTATCACTGTGGTGGTGCTAATGTATATCAGTGAGTTATCACTGTGGTGGCACTAATATATATCTGTGAGTTATCACTGTGGTGGTGCTAATGTATCTCTGTGTGTTATCACTGTGGTGCCACTAATGTATCTCTGTGAGTTATCACTGTGGTGGCATAAAAGCACTATAAAATAACTATAACTATAACCAGATAGTTAACCTTATCAGCCTATTGTTAACCAGACAGTTAACCAGATCAGCCTACAGTTAACCAGATAGGTAACCAGATCAGCCTATAGTTAACCAGACATTTAACCAGATCAGCCTACAGTTAGCCAGATCAGCCTACAGTTAACCAGATAGTTAACCGTATCAGCCTATAGTTAACCAGACAGTTAACCAGATCAGCCAACAGTTAACCAGATAGTTAACCAGATCAGCCTATAGTTAACCAGATTAGCCTATAGTTAACCAGATCAGCCAACAGTTCACCAGATAGTTAACTAGATTAGCCAACAGTTCACCAGATAGTTAACCAGATTAGCCAACAGTTCACCAGATAGTTAACCAGATTAGCCTATAGTTAACCAGATCAGCCAACCGTTCACCAGATAGTTAACCAGATTAGCCTGTAGTTAACCAGATATTTAACCAGATTAGCCTGTAGTTAACCAGATATTTAACCAGATTAGCCTGTAGTTAACCAGATATTTAACCAGATTAGCCTGTAGTTAACCAGATATTTAACCAGATTAGCCTACAGTTAACCAGATTAGCCTATAGTTAACCAAATAGTTAACCAGATATTTAACCAGATTAGCCTGTAGTTAACCAGATATTTAACCAGATTAGCCTATAGTTAACCAGATATTTAACTAGATTAGCCTATAGTTAACCAGATATTTAACCAGATTAACCTATAGATAACCAGTTAGTTAACCAGATATTTAACCATATTAGCCTATAGTTAACCAGATCAGCCAACCGTTCACCAGATAGTTAACCAGATTAGCCTGTAGTTAACCAGATATTTAACCAGATTAGCCTGTAGTTAACCAGATAATTAACCAGATTAGCCTATAGTTAACCAGATTAGCCTATAGTTAACCAAATAGTTAACCAGATATTTAACCAGATTAGCCTGTAGTTAACCAGATATTTAACCAGATTAGCCTATAGTTAAACAGATATTTAACTAGATTAGCCTATAGTTAACCAGATATTTAACCAGATTAACCTATAGATAACCAGTTAGTTAACCAGATATTTAACCATATTAGCCTATAGTTAACCAGATATTTAACCAGATTAGCCTATAGTTAACCAAATAGTTAACCAGATTAGCCTATAGTTAACCAGATATTTAACCAGATTTGCCTATAGTTAACCAAATAGTTAACCAGATTAGCCTATAGGTAACCAGATAGTTAACCGGATAGTTAACCATATCAGCCTATATTTAACCAGATAGTTAACCGGATAGTTAACCGGATAGTTAACCAGATCAGCCTATATTTAACCAGATAGTTAACCGGATAGTTAACCAGATCAGCCTGTAGTTAACCATATCAGCCTATATTTAACCAGATAGTTAACCGGATAGTTAACCAGATCAGGCTACATTTAACAGCAGGACGTTTTATAGGCTGATCTGCTATATCTATTTCTTTGTATATATTTTGTTAATAGTTCACTATAGTGTTCTGCACCGTGGTCCGCTTACTCGTCATCTTTCTAGTGAGATATTGGACATGATCCAAGAAAGGACTGGGCAACATTGTGGGCTCCCAAGGTTAATTGGTGAACGGGCAAGCTGCATCGCCGGCATGGTCGCAATTCCAAAGCCTCTTGTTCTGTCCCCTGATTTGCTGTGAGCGATGACACAGCGTCTGCAGAGAGCGTTTTGAACCTGCGCCCAGGGGGAGGCTCCTTGAACCCTATGGGGCAGCACACTGCGACCCTGTGAACCCAGGCGCGTGGCCACCTGATTTCCCCAGAGCCCCGGCTCTGTGACCCGCCGACCCCTGCTTCTCTTTCAGCCCCATGTAAATGCCCCCTCCTCCCCAGTCAGAGAGACAACAGAGACTGATACAGCTAAGGGATAAGAGGCACTAGTCCAGCCAGTAGTCCCACCATGCCACTGGACATAAATGGATTTAAATCTTTGATTTGTCTGGACATGTTTTATCCTACTATGATGTTGAATGATGTCTGCTTTGTCCTACTATGATGTTGAATGATGTCTGTTTTGTCTGGACTATGATGTTGAATGATGTCTGTTTTGTCCTACTATGATGTTGAATGATGTCTGCTTTGTCCTACTATGATGTTGAATGATGTCTGTTTTGTCTGGACTATGATGTTGAATGATGTCTGTTTTGTCCTACTATGATGTTGAATGATGTCTGATTTGTCTGGACTATGATGTTGAATGATGTCTGTTTTGTCTGGACTATGATGTTGAATGATGTCTGCTTTGTCCTACTATGATGTTGAATGATGTCTGATTTGTCTGGACTATGATGTTGAATGATGTCTGTTTTGTCCTACTATGATGTTGAATGATGTCTGATTTGTCTGGACTATGATGTTGAATGATGTCTGTTTTGTCTGGACTATGATGTTGAATGATGTCTGCTTTGTCCTACTATGATGTTGAATGATGTCTGATTTGTCTGGACTATGATGTTGAATGATGTCTGTTTTGTCCAGACTATGATGTTGAATGATGTCTGCTTTGTCCTACTATGATGTTGAATGATGTCTGTTTTGTCTGGACTATGATGTTGAATGATGTCTGTTTTGTCCTACTATGATGTTGAATGTCTGTTTTGTCTGGACTATGATGTTGAATGATGTCTGTTTTGTCTGGACTATGATGTTGAATGATGTCTGCTTTGTCCTACTATGATGTTGAATGATGTCTGATTTGTCTGGACTATGATGTTGAATGATGTCTGTTTTGTCTGGACTATGATGTTGAATGATGTCTGATTTGTCTGGACTATGATGTTGAATGATGTCTGTTTTGTCCAGACTATGATGTTGAATGATGTCTGTCTTGTCCTACTATGATGATGAATGATGTCTGTTTTGTCCTACTATGATGTTGAATGATGTCTGTTTTGTCCTACTATGATGTTGAATGATGTCTGTCTTGTCCTACTATGATGATGAATGATGTCTGTCTTGTCCTACTATGATGTTGAATGATGTCTGTTTTGTCCTACTATGATGTTGAATGATGTCTGATTTGTCTGGACTATGATGTTGAATGATGTCTGTTTTGTCCTACTATGATGTTGAATGATGTCTGATTTGTCTGGACTATGATGTTGAATGATGTCTGTTTTGTCCTACTATGATGTTGAATGTCTGTTTTGTCCTACTATGATGTTGAATGATGTCTGTTTTGTCTGGACTATGATGTTGAATGATGTCTGTTTTGTCCTACTATGATGATGAATGATGTCTGTTTTGTCTGGACTATGATGTTGAATGATGTCTGTTTTGTCCTACTATGATGTTGAATGATGTCTGTTTTGTCCTACTATGATGTTGAATGATGTCTGTTTTGTCCTACTATGATGTTGAATGATGTCTGTTTTGTCCTACTATGATGTTGAATGATGTCTGTTTTGTCCTACTATGATGATGAATGATGTCTGTTTTGTCTGGACTATGATGTTGAATGATGTCTGATTTGTCTGGACTATGATGTTGAATGATGTCTGTTTTGTCCTACTATGATGTTGAATGATGTCTGTTTTGTCTGGACTATGATGTTGAATGATGTCTGATTTGTCTGGACTATGATGTTGAATGATGTCTGCTTTGTGCTACTATGATGTTGAATGATGTCTGTTTTGTCTGGACTATGATGTTGAATGATGTCTGTTTTGTCCTACTATGATGTTGAATGTCTGTTTTGTCTGGACTATGATGTTGAATGATGTCTGTTTTGTCTGGACTATGATGTTGAATGATGTCTGCTTTGTCCTACTATGATGTTGAATGATGTCTGATTTGTCTGGACTATGATGTTGAATGATGTCTGTTTTGTCTGGACTATGATGTTGAATGATGTCTGATTTGTCTGGACTATGATGTTGAATGATGTCTGTTTTGTCCAGACTATGATGTTGAATGATGTCTGTCTTGTCCTACTATGATGATGAATGATGTCTGTTTTGTCCTACTATGATGTTGAATGATGTCTGTTTTGTCCTACTATGATGTTGAATGATGTCTGTCTTGTCCTACTATGATGATGAATGATGTCTGTCTTGTCCTACTATGATGTTGAATGATGTCTGTTTTGTCCTACTATGATGTTGAATGATGTCTGATTTGTCTGGACTATGATGTTGAATGATGTCTGTTTTGTCCTACTATGATGTTGAATGATGTCTGATTTGTCTGGACTATGATGTTGAATGATGTCTGTTTTGTCCTACTATGATGTTGAATGTCTGTTTTGTCCTACTATGATGTTGAATGATGTCTGTTTTGTCTGGACTATGATGTTGAATGATGTCTGTTTTGTCCTACTATGATGATGAATGATGTCTGTTTTGTCTGGACTATGATGTTGAATGATGTCTGTTTTGTCCTACTATGATGTTGAATGATGTCTGTTTTGTCCTACTATGATGTTGAATGATGTCTGTTTTGTCCTACTATGATGTTGAATGATGTCTGTTTTGTCCTACTATGATGTTGAATGATGTCTGTTTTGTCCTACTATGATGATGAATGATGTCTGTTTTGTCTGGACTATGATGTTGAATGATGTCTGATTTGTCTGGACTATGATGTTGAATGATGTCTGTTTTGTCCTACTATGATGTTGAATGATGTCTGTTTTGTCTGGACTATGATGTTGAATGATGTCTGATTTGTCTGGACTATGATGTTGAATGATGTCTGCTTTGTGCTACTATGATGTTGAATGATGTCTGTTTTGTCTGGACTATGATGTTGAAGGACAAAGGAAACACTGCTCTTGGTAGCATCACTGATATTTAATGAGCTTACGTATCGGCCTCACGGCTGTCAAAGCTCTGACGATACGTAAGCTTATTAAATATCAGAGATGCTACCAAGAGCAGTGTTTCCTTTGTCCTTCATCTTGTTCAACTGTTGCCATGCACCTGCAAAGAGATTGCACAGATGTGCGAGTGCCTTTTGAATTCTGTCCTACGAATAATTATGTCTGTTTTGCCCGGACTACGATGTCTCTTATGTCCTACTTTGTAACGTCAACATATTTGAATTGTTAGATTGTAATGGGAAACAGTTTTTCAGTACTTCATGAATGAATTAGTTTTGTTGTCTCTACTTCAATGTACAGTACAGTATTTGGGTCTTTTGAGTTCAGTGTCCTTAGAGCTATGTTTAGGCCCACCCACTGTTCCATATCTGCGTCTGTAGATCCATTTTCCCTGTGTTTATCCAAAGCAAACTCCATAAAGGCATATATGAATATTTTAGCTGCTCTTCTGCTCATGGCGAAAGGTTATTATGGCCCATGCAGGTAAAGTGTTCTGTTGTTGTTAGCAGCTACAGAGCAAATGGCTTATTCAACATAGATAATTACTCCAAGCAAAACGCTTCCATGAGTCATTGGTTTCAGCTAGCCAGAAGTCATGCCGTGTACTGCTACCACATCATCGTTTCCCTCCCAACTCTAAACAGATAGGAACTGCTACCACATCATGTTTCCCTCCCAACTGAAACAGATAGGTACAGCTACCACATCATGTTTCCCTCCCAACTGAAACAGATAGGTACAGCTACCACATCATGTTTCCCTCCCAACTGAAACAGATAGGAACTGCTACCACATCATGTTTCCCTCCCAACTGAAACAGATAGGAACTGCTACCACATCATGTTTCCCTCCCAACTCTAAACAGATAGGAACTGCTACCACATCATGTTTCCCTCCCAACTGAAACAGATAGGAACTGCTACCACATCATGTTTCCCTCCCAACTGAAACAGATAGGAACTGCTACCACATCATGTTTCCCTCCCAACTGAAACAGATAGGAACTGCTACCACATCATGTTTCCCTCCCAACTCTAAACAGATAGGAACTGCTACCACATCATGTTTGCCTCCCAACTCTAAACAGATAGGAACTGCAATACGTCTGTTTTCGTTTCAGGTGACTGACAACGAATTTCCCTAAC
The DNA here is from genome assembly GCF_002021735.2 of Oncorhynchus kisutch. Classification (NCBI taxonomy): domain Eukaryota; kingdom Metazoa; phylum Chordata; class Actinopteri; order Salmoniformes; family Salmonidae; genus Oncorhynchus; species Oncorhynchus kisutch. The sequence goes on from NC_034182.2 coordinate 40,879,267, forward strand.
AGGATGTGTCTTTCTCCCGCCGGTGTGCACCGGACATTATTAAGATGGACGACGCTGTCACGGGGAGGACGGTGTTGTCGTCGTATGAGTATTTTTTGCTCTACTCTGTTAAACGTTATCGTGGCTGATGGTGTTGTTATTCTATTCTCAGAGCACGAATACAGATGTGCTGATCACTGTGAAAAAATAACGCTTAGCATAGAAAATGTAGCCATTGAAATACATTAGACGGGTATGTGGTGCATCTCATCTACAGGTAACTGCCAAAATAAAGGAAACACTTGCGTAAAAGAGGGATACAAAAGTATATTGAAAGCAGGTATTTCCACACAGGTGTGGTTCCTGAGTATATTAAGCAATTAACATCCCATCATGCTTAGGGTCATGTATGGAAATAACCAGTTGCCCATTATTTTGGCTACCATGGCTAGAAGAATAGATCTCAGTGACTTTGAAAGAGTCCTCCTCGAAGGAACATAAGGAGTTTAAAGGGTGTGTGTGTGTGTGTGGGTGTGTGTGTGTGTACGTCTCAGTCATCAGATCTCAACCCAATTGAACACTTATGGGAGACCCTGGAGCGGCGCCTTGAGACAACGTTTTCCACCACGTAAAAAAAAACACAAAATTACAGAACTTATTGTGGAAGAATTGGTGTCACATCCCTCCAATAGAGTTCCAGATACGTGTGGAATCTATGCCAAGGCACATTGAAGCTGCTCTGGTAGCTCGTGGTGTTTCCTTTACTTTGGGAGTTACCTGTATATTTGCAGACAACATGGAGCATTTCTCTGCCTGGGTTATACATTATGGCAATACGGGGTGGTTATACTGTATGAACGAGCCACAGTCAAAGAAAAGCATCCTCAAACTAAATAGATTGTTACTGAGAGCTATTTATGCGGCTAGTGGTTTAAACAATACTGTACATTCAACTAGCATAAGGCAAGGCTAGCGAACACAGGCATCTTTAGGAACACCTTCCTAATACTGAGTTGCCCTCAGAACAGCCTCAATTGGTCGGGGCATGGACTCTACAAGGTGTTAAAGGACTTCCACAGGGATGCTGGCTCATGTTGACTCCAGGTTGGCTGGATGTCCTCTGGGTGGTGGACCATTCTTGATACACAAGGGAAACTGTTGAGCGTGAAAAACACAGCAGCGTTGAAATTATTGACACTCAAACCGGTGCACCTGGCACCTACTACCACACCCCATTCAAAGGCACATAAATCTTCTGTCTTCACCCTGGCACAAATACACAATCCATGTTTCAATTATCTCAAGGCTTAAACATCCTTCTTTAAACCCGTCTCCTCCCCTTCATCGACACTGATTGAAATGGATTTAACAAGTGACATCAATAAGGGATTATATCTTTCACCTGGATTCACCTGGTCAGTCTATCATGGAAAGAGCAGGTGTTCTTAATGTGTTGGTCACTCAGTACAAATGAGCCCCTTGAGTGGTAAAGGAAATTGTATGCATTAAGGCTACACAGTAATCACAGTAGAGATACTAGCGCTGCCATTGTAAAGCCTTTCAGCATTCCTACGCTCACTATTCCATCTAGTACAGCTACTGTTAGTCATGGAGGTGGTGCTGTGGCTGCAATGGAAACAACATTATTTGTGTTGTAGTTGGACTAGTAGTACAACTTCACACCTTCCCATGACAAGTCATGCATGTTAATGTCCTCTCTCCCCCTCTCTACCTCTCTCCCTCTCTCTCTCCCCCTCTCTCTCTCTACCTCTCTCTCTCTACCTCTCTCTGTCTCTCTCTCTCTCCCTCCCCTCCCTCCCTCTCTCTCTCCCCCTCCATCGCTCTCTTCCTCTCCCTCTCTCTCCCCCCTCTCGCTCTCTCCCTCTCTCTCTCCCTCCCCTCCCTCTCTCTCCCCCTCCCTCTCTCTACCTCTCTCTCTCTCTCTCTACCTCTCTCTCTCTCTACCTCTTTCTACCTCTCTCTCTCCCTGCCTCTCTCTCGCTCTCTCTCCCTACCTCTCTCTCCCCCTCTCTCTCTCTGTCTCTCTTGCTATCTCTCTCTCTCTCCGTCTCTCTCTCTCCCCCTCTCTCTCCCTCTGTCTCTCTTGCTATCTCTCTCTCCCTCTCTGTCTCTCTTGCTATCTCTCTCCCCGTCTCTCTCTGTCCTTTAGGATGCTGAAGCAGGTGTGATAAATGCTGCCGTTTAAATCAAAGCCCTCCTCCTCTCTCCCCCTACCTGACTCTGGGGAGAGGAGGATGTCTCCATGCAGATTGATATCAGGGGGCCCGGCCATATCCTGCAAGGGCTGAGTGATGGTCTGTCTGGATAAAAAATGAACTTCATTCCCAGCACGCCGGCTATGATTCATGTTTCCCCTCCAACCCCCCCCCCGTACCACAGTACACTGCTCTCTCCCTGGAAACATGTGGGCTACATGTTCCAGTGTAGCACCACCTGCCCACCCCAGCAAATCCCATTACCGTGTGGGTCTGTGTGTGTGTGTGTGTGTGTGTGTGTGTGTGTGTGTGTGTGTGTGTGTGTCTTATACTCTGCTGCATCCAAAGTGACCATTAAGTTTCCGTTAACCAGCTGAAATATGTAATAACCTCTTAGCTGGGTTGGCTTTTTTAACATTGGGAGATTTTTCGTTAGATGCCATTTTCATTTTTTTTTTCTTCAAAGCGGGTGGCACACGAGCAACCCCTTTTCCGTCGTCAAGGTGATCAGTGAGAGGAGACTGTTGTACCGGAATGGTTTGAAGCAGAGACGTATGTATCCTAGTTAAAAACCCTGACTAGGATATGAATGTGCTGCTATCTCCACTTGGTGTCTGTGTGTGAAGGGTGCTCATTGTGGCTATGAGCTGAGTATCATCCTGGCAGCCATCTTGTGTGAGACAGACTGGCACAGTATGCCCAGAAGGAGTCTGCAGTCGGAGGACACTGTGACCTCACCTTGAGTCACATGTTATAGGAGACAGCTGCAGACAGCTCCGTTCTGCCCTGATACTGTTTGACAGTCAAACGTAGACTCTGGGTGGAATTAGTCAGAGCTTGCATGCTGTCCCCTTTCCCTCAACGAGGACACAGTAAAACACGTGAGTGGGTAGTGAGGAAGAGGAGGAAAGGAGAACATGTGAGTGGGCAGTGAGGAAGAGGAGGAAAGGAGAACACGTGAGTGGGTAGTGAGGAAGAGGAGGAAAGGAGAACATGTGAGTGGGTAGTGAGGAAGAGGAGGAAAGGATAACATGTGAGTGGGTGGTGAGGAAGAGGAGGAAAGGAGAACACGTGAGTGGGTAGTGAGGAAGAGGAGGAAAGGATAACATGTGAGTGGGTGGTGAGGAAGAGGAGGAAAGGAGAACACGTGAGTGGGTAGTGAGGAAGAGGAGGAAAGGAGAACATGTGAGTGGGCAGTGAGGAAGAGGAGGATAGGAGAACATGTGAGTGGGTAGTGAGGAAGAGGAGGAAAGGAGAACATGTGAGTGGGCAGTGAGGAAGAGGAGGAAAGGAGAACACGTGAGTGGGTAGTGAGGAAGAGGAGGAAAGGAGAACATGTGAGTGGGTAGTGAGGAAGAGGAGGAAAGGAGAACATGTGAGTGGGTAGTGAGGAAGAGGAGGAAAGGAGAACATGTGAGTGGGTAGTGAGGAAGAGGAGGAAAGGAGAACATGAAGTCATTCTTCAGATTCCAATGATTTTACCTCAGAAGGAGATTTGCACTGTGTCGAGGTGACTAGTACGGGCCTCCTCCCAGACCGACGTACTAGGTTCACTAACGCGCAGGTAGTCTTTGCCTGTGGATCTTCTCTTGGCCACACAGGTTGGGTCAAGTCTCACCGAGTGCTCCGTAGCTCTGGATTATCCCGCGGTATGAGCTTCTATCCCGGGTGAGGGGGCCTCCCTGTCTTCCTACCCGAGGCTGAGATAGCAGTGAACCCCTGGTCTCCACTTTATCAACCAGGCCACCCCTCCTGGTCTATCTCTGCTAGCCACAGAGGTTAGCTCCCTCCTGGTCTATCTATGCTTGCCACAGAGGTTAGCTCCCTCATGGTCTATCTCTGCTTGCCACAGAGGTTAGCTCCCTCCTGGTCTATCTCTGCTAGCCACAGAGGTTAGCTACCTCCTGGTCTATCTTTGCTAGCCACAGAGGTTAGCTCCCTCCTTCCTACTGTTAAACACTTGACGGGTAGTTTGTGACAAGGTAAACTATGTGTTAGCGGGGGCTATTTTTGTGTACAACACCAACGAGCAATCCAATATGTATTTATAGACCGCTCTGCGCTATTTTACACAGGATACGGTCAACCCCTGGGTTATAATACTTTTATAAGTGTGTCATAGTCAGACAATCCTGCTAGCGGCTGGTCCTCCCTTTCTAGTTGACCGGACAACACCCTCACGGGTGAGTCACACTCGCTAAGTCCCGGGTATAGGGTTTCAGCTAAGACTAATGACTTGAAATGAATTCTTAGCTGAAAGCAGGGATTCGACACTTCGTCAAAGACAAAGGGCAAACTACAGATACCCAGTGCTCCTTTTGTGTGTATTTTACAAAGTTACCCTGGAGCTCTCCTGTGGTTTCCTGCTGGAACCCACAATATGGTCTGGCTGCAGGACACCTAAGGTGAAGCCCCTGAGTCAGTAGTTGTTATAATGCTACTCTTCTTCTTCAGCACTTTATTCAACTAGTCATTTAACTAGTTAGTTAAAACCAGTAACACTTCTCTTTTGGTTCCACTAGTTAGTTAAAACCAGGAACACGTCTCTTTCGGTTCCACTAGTTAGTTAAAACCAGTAACACTTCTCTTTTGGTTCCACTAGTTAGTTAAAACCAGTAACACTTCTCTTTTGGTTGCACTAGTTAGTTAAAACCAGTAACACTTCTCTTTCGGTTCCACTAGTTAGTTAAAACCAGTAACACTTCTCTTTTGGTTCCACTAGTTAGTTAAAACCAGTAACACGTCTCTTTTGGTTCCACTAGTTAGTTAAAACCAGTAACACGTCTCTTTTGGTTCCACTAGTTAGTTAAAACCAGGAACACTTCTCTTTTGGTTCCACTAGTTAGTTAAAACCAGTAACACTTCTCTTTTGGATCCACTAGTTAGTTAAAACCAGGAACACGTCTCTTTCGGTTCCACTAGTTAGTTAAAACCAGTAACACTTCTCTTTCGGTTCCACTAGTTAGTTAAAACCAGTAACACTTCTCTTTCGGTTCCACTAGTTAGTTAAAACCAGTAACACTTCTCTTTTGGTTCCACTAGTTAGTTAAAACCAGTAACACCTATCTTTCGGTTCCACTAGTTAGTTAAAACCAGTAACACTTCTCTTTTGGTTCCACTAGTTAGTTAAAACCAGTAACACTTCTCTTTTGGTTCCACTAGTTAGTTAAAACCAGTAACACTTCTCTTTTGGTTCCACTAGTTAGTTAAAACCAGTAACACTTCTCTTTTGATGGATTTTATAGTTTTTTATTAAGCAACAATAATGCACTAGCTTCTAACAATAACAATCAAGTTGTGTTCTTACTTCACCCCAAGTCTTTTAACCTCTAATACATCAATCAGCTCCTGATCTGTCTTTCCCAGAATCTCCACTCCCTGTCTTTTACATTGGGTTTATACCCTTAATTGCCAAGCCTCCTTTGACTACAGCCACACGACCCATCCTCCCCCTTTACATGTGACGTTTAAGCCAAGTTCATAACACATCTCCTTTACACACAGTCAGTTAACATGTCTCCTTTACACGTGATGTCTACTAACAGTCAGTTAACATGTCTCCTTTACACACAGTCAGTTAACATGTCTCCTTTACACACAGTCAGTTAACATGTCTCCTTTACACACAGTCAGTTAACATGTCTCCTTTACACGTGATGTCTACACACAGTCAGTTAACATGTCTCCTTTACACACAGTCAGTTAACATGTCTCCTTTACACAGTCAGTTAACATGTCTCCTTTACACAGTCAGTTAACATGTCTCCTTTACACGTGATGTCTACACACAGTCAGTTAACATGTCTCCTTTACACGTGATGTCTACACACAGTCAGTTAACATGTCTCCTTTACACAGTCAGTTAACATGTCTCCTTTACACGTGATGTCTACACACAGTCAGGTAACACGTTGGTTCTTTTGTAGGTCGCGACCACATTATGTTTCCCTCCCAACTCTAAACAGATAGGAACTGCTACCACATCATGTTTCCCTCCCAACTCTAAACAGATAGGAACTGCTACCACATCATGTTTTCCTCCCAACTCTAAACAGATAGGAACTGCTACCACATCATGTTTCCCTCCCAACTCTAAACAGATAGGAACTGCTACCACATTATGTTTTCCTCCCAACTCTAAGCAGATAGGAACTGCTACCACATCATGTTTCCCCAACCCTCAACTGAAACAGATAGGAACTGCTACCACATCATGTTTCCTTCCCAACTCTAAACAGATAGGAACTGCTACCACATCATGTTTCCCCAACCCTCAACTGAAACAGATAGGAACTGTTACCACATCATGTTTCCTTCCCAACTGAAACAGATAGGAACTGCTACCACATCATGTTTCCTTCCCAACTGAAACAGATAGGAACTGCTACCACCGGCATCTAATAACATCATTTTATTGAAACGGAAAATGTTTTGACACTTAATTCAAAAATAAAATAAAAAACATCTGGTAATTTAAGCCCTGTTCCTTGTCAATGCTCCAAAACAAGTATTTAACCTTTGTGGCCCAAATGGCGTCAAAATCGAGGCTCGGGAGGAGTTTAAGTCAATCATAAAAGCACATTAAAAGTTTTTTAAAGAGAAGTGTAATGTCAATAGAATAGCATTTCAATAATTGTACCCTATAAAGTGTCTGATGGCTGACGGTTAAGGATAATGAGAGAGGAGAGAGAAGACAGCGGAGCGACATCCCATAATCAACACCTCAAATCTCCCGACACCAGCAAAAATGGTGATAAGGAGATAAATATAAGTTTGACAGTAACTGAGGCAACAAGACGGACAAGGGGAGCATAATGTGATCACGCAGAGGAGACAAATAGAATGGTGTAAAAGACCAACGTGATAGATAGATATCTCACGGGGCGGGTGGAAAGGACGTGTGTTCGAACTGATGGATCCGGTAATACACCTTTCTGCAGGTTCCCATGGCGTCACAGGTACATCTGTGTTATGTGGTATTATCTCCCTCACTAGCTTTAAGCACCAACTGTCAGAGCAGCTCACAGATTACTGCACCTGTACATAGCCCATCTATAATTTAGCCCAAACAACTACCTCTTTCCCAACTGTATTTTATTTATTTATTTATTTTGCTCCTTTGCACCCCATTATTTTTATTTCTACTTTGCACATTCTTCCACTGCAAAACTACCATTCCAGTGTTTTACTTGCTATATTGTATTTACTTTGCCACCATGGCCTTTTTTGCCTTTACCTCCCATCTCACCTCATTTGCTCACATCGTATATAGACTTGTTTATACTGTATTATTGACTGTATGTTTGTTTTACTCCATGTGTAACTCTGTGTCGTTTTATCTGTCGAACTGCTTTGCTTTATCTTGGCCAGGTCGCAATTGTAAATGAGAACTTGTTCTCAACTTGCCTACCTGGTTAAATAAAGGTGTTCTCAACTAGCCTACCTGGTTAAATAAAGGTGTTCTCAACTTGCCTACCTGGTTAAATAAAGGTGTTCTCAACTAGCCTACCTGGTTAAATAAAGGTGTTCTCAACTAGCCTACCTGGTTAAATAAATGTGAAATAAATAATTAAGGGGATCTGGGATTGGATCTATGATAAGGGGATCTGGGATTGGATCTATGATAAGGGGATCTGCGATTGGATCTATGATAAGGGGATCTGCGATTGGATCTATGATAAGGGGATCTGCGATTGGATCTATGATAAGGGGATCTGGGATTGGATCTATGATAAGGGGATCTGGGATTGGATCTATGATAAGGGGATCTGGGATTGGATCTATGGTAAGGGGATCTGGGATTGGAACTATGGTAAGGGGATCTGGGATTGGATCTATGGTAAGGGGATCTGGGATTGGATCTATGGTAAGGGGATCTGGGATTGGATCTATGATAAGGGGATCTGGGATTGGATCTATGGTAAGGGGATCTGGGATTGGATCTGTCCACCGGTGGACATTGGTCTTGTATCAAGGTGTTTCGGTGCTACGGTATGAAAGGGCTATACTCAACCCTATGTGTAGAACTTTAATATCTCTTTTGTAGAATGTGTTGTTTATTTTTGGAGCGTTGGCGTGTCGGTGCAGAGAGTCGGTGTACAGGCTGCGTATGTTTATTTATTCATTTATTTATTTCACCTTTATTTAACCAGGTAGGCTAGTTGAGAACACCTTTATTTAACCAGGTAGGCAAGTTGAGAACAAGTTCTCATTTACAATTGCGACCTGGCCAAGATAAAGCAAAGCAGTTTGACACATACAACGACACAGAGTTACACATGGAGTAAAACAAACATACAGTCAATAATACAGTAGAAAAATAAGTCTATATATGATGTGAGCAAGTGAGGTGAGAAGGGAGGTAAAGGCAAAAAAAGGCCATGGTGGCGAAGTAAATACAATATAGCAAGTAAAACACTGGAATGGAAGATTTGCAGTGGAAGAATGTGCAAAGTAGAGATAGAAATAATGGGGTGCAAAGGAGCAAAATAAATAAAGTAGGGAAAGAGGTTGTTATTTGGGCTAAATTATAGATGGGCTATGTACAGGTGCAGTAATCTGTGAGCTGCTCTGACAGCTGGTGCTTAAAGCTAGTGAGGGAGATAAGCGTTTCCAGTTTCAGAGATTTTTGTAGTTCGTTCCAGTCATTGGCAGCAGAGAACTGGAAGGAGGAATTGGTTTTGGGGATGACCAAAGATATACCTGCTGGAGCGCGTGCTACAGGTGGTTGCTGCTATGGTGACCAGCGAGCTGAGATAAGAGGGGACTTTACCTATAGCAGGGTCTTGTAGATGACCTGGAGCCAGTGGGTTTGGCAACGGGTATGAAGCGAGGGCCAGCCAACGAGAGCGTACAGGTGGCAGTGGTGGGTAGTATCCACTCCCAGATCCCCTTGTCATAGATCCAATCCCAGATCCCCTTATCATAGATCCAATCCCAGATCCCCTTATCATAGATCCAATCACATATCCCCATATCACAGATTCCCTTACCACAGATCCCCTTACCACAGATCCCCTTATCATAGATCCCCTTACCACAGATCCCCATATCACAGATCCCCTTATCACAGATTCCCGTACCACAGATCCCCTTACCACAGATCCCCTTATCACAGATTCCCTTACCACAGATCCCCTTACCACAGATCCCCTTACCACAGATCCCCTTACCACAGATCCCCTTATCACAGATCCCCTTACCACAGATCCCCTTATCACAGATTCCCTTACCACAGATCCCCTTACCACAGATCCCCTTACCACAGATCCCCTTATCACAGATCCCCTTACCATAGATCCCCTTACCATAGATCCCCTTATCACAGATCCCCTTACCACAGATCCCCATATCACAGATTCCCGTACCACAGATTCCCGTACCACAGATCCCCTTACCATAGATCCAATCACATATCCCCATATCACAGATTCCCTTACCACAGATTCCCTTACCACAGATCCCCTTACCACAGATCCCCATACCACAGATCCCCTTATCACAGATCCCCTTACCACATATCCCCATACCACAGATTCCCTTACCACAGATCCCCTTACCACAGATCCCCTTACCACAGATCCCCTTACCACAGATCCCCTTATCACAGATCCCCTTATCACAGATTCCCTTATCACAGATCCCCTTATCACAGATCCCCTTATCACAGATCCCCTTACCACAGATCCCCTTATCACAGATCCCCATACCACAGATCCCCTTACCACAGATCCCCTTACCACAGATCCCCTTACCACAGATCCCCTTACCACAGATCCAATCCCTTGGGAGAAACTAAAAGGCCTTTACTTTAACCCTTCAGATGAAATGGAAACCCTTTCACAGAAATACAACCCAGTCCAGCATATGAAGTCCACCCCGCCCTTTTGCAATTGATCAAAAGGTATGATAACCGTAATAGAGATTTGTTAGCAATTGATTAAACGTCACATGTAGCCTAACAGTTGTTGAAGAACAATAAAAAGATCAATATCGGGCAGAAATATTGGTCTTAATCCACACGCACCATCATAACAATGATCAAGGAGTTTTTGGGACTGGCATGTGAGAACAGCACATCCCAAATAAATATAGCAGGCACATTGTTGAACGTATATTAATTCCTTATTTTTTTTCGAGAAGGTGAAAGAGATTGATTTAAACACGTATAGCCTTTTAAAAATAGGACTTAATTGCGGTTAGCCAGGGATGGCTTTTAAAGAGGATAGCTGAACATTCCAAGAGTCCTCCAAAAAAGCCATTGGCGTCACGAGGTGGAAACCGGCACAGGTTGAAACTGTGGTAACACCGGTGAACGTTAACGAGGTACTCACCCTAAGGACACCACTTCTCCTGAAGCACTCTTCTGCGTTACTTGACTGAAGGGACACAGCTCGTAAATATACCTTCAGAGAAGAATAGAACAAAAAAAAATTGATATATATATTTTAGAAAATTAGTTACTTTCACCATGTCCTGTTGAACATAGAATGGTGTAATTTTCACTCTTACATATCTGCACTAATCTCCATTGATGTGTACAGTTCTATGTTCATTTAGAAAAATGTACGGATGTGGAAAACACATTGGTACAGTTTCCCAGACACAGATTAAACCTGGACTAAAATATAATTTTCAATGGATATCGAGATTGCTTTTTAATATCAGGACTATCTGTGTCTGGGAAATCAGACCCTTAATACACAGTACCAGTCACAGTACCAGTCACAGTACCAGTCACAGTACCAGTCACAGTACCAGTCAAAAGTTTGGACACAACCTACTCATTCAAGGATTCATTATTATCTTACTTATTTTCAACATTGTAGAATAATAGACTTCAAAACTATGAAATACCACATGGAATCATGTAATAACCCAAAAAAGTGTTAAGCAAATCAAAATATATGTTTGAGTTATTTTAGATTCTTCAACAATTTTTAAAGTAGCCACCCTTTGCCTTGAAGACAGCTTTGCACACATTTGGCATTCTCTCAACCAGCTAAATGAGGTAGTCACCTGGAATACATTTCAATTAACAGATGTGTCTTGTTAAAAGTTAATTTGTGGAATTTCTTTCATTCTTAAGGTGTTTGAGCTAATAATTTGTGTTGTGACAAGGTAGGGGTGGTATACAGAAGACAGCCCTATTTGGTAAAAGACTAAGTCCATATTATGGCAAGAACAGCTCAAATAAGCAAAAATAAATGACAGTCCATCATTACCTTAAGACATGAAGGTCACTTTAACACAACATTTCAAGAACTTTAAAGGATTCTTAAAGTGCAGTCGTAAAAACCATCAAGTGCTGTGATGAAATTGGCTCTCATGAGGACCGACACAGGAAAGGAAGACCCAGAGTTACCTCTGCTGCAGAGGATCAGTTCATTCGAGTTACCCGCTTCAGAAATTGCAGCCCAAATAAATGCTTAACAGAGTTCAAGTAATAGACACATCTCAACATCAGAGGAGACTGCATGAATCAGGCCTTCATGGTTGAATTGCTGCAAAGAAACCACTACTAAAGGACACCAATAATAATAAGAGACTTGCTTGGGCCAAGAAACACGAGCAATGGACATTAGACCGGTGGAAATCTGTCCTTTGGTCTGATGAGTCCAAATTTGAGATTTGTGGTTCTAACCATCATGTCTTCGTGAGACGCAGAGTAGGTGAATGGATGATCTCTCCACGTGCGGTTCCCACATGAAGCATGGAGGAGGTGGTATTATGGTGCTGTGCTGGTGACACTGTCTGTGATTTGTTTAGAATTTATCTAGCATTCTGCAGTAAAACACCATCCCATCTGGTTTGCGCTTAGTGGGATTATCATTTGTTTTTTCAACAGGACAATGACCTCAAACACACAAGGTCAATGGATGATCTCTGCATGTGTGGTTCCCACTGTGAAGCATGGAGGTGGTGTTATTTGTGGGAGTATCATTTGTTTTTTCAACAGGACAATGACCCCAAACACACCTTCAGGCTGTGTAAGGGCTATTTGAAAAAGAAGGAGAGTGATGGCGTGCTGCATCAGATGACCTGGCCTCCACAATCACCCGACCTCAACCCAAATGAGATGGTTTGGGATGAGTTGGACCGCAGATTGAAGGAAAAGCAGCCAACAAGTCCCCCAGCATATGTGGGAACTCCTTCAAAACTGTTGGAAAAGCATTCCAGGTGAAGCTGGTTGAGAGAATGCCAAGAGTGTGCAAAACTGTCATCAAGGCATCAAGGGTGGATACTTTGAAGAATCTCAAATATAAAACATATTTAGATTTGTTTAACACTTTGTTGGTTACTACATGATTCCATAAGTGTTATTTCATAGTGTTGATGTCTTCACTATTATTGTACAATGTAGAAAATAGTAAAAATAAAGAAAAACCCTTGAATGAGTAGGTGTTCTAAACCTTTGACTGGTACTGTGTATCCCTTCTGTCACACAGCTATATGAGGAAGGTACGAAGACGAACGCACACAGGCCAGCATTATTGAACAAAGCCCTGTTGGCCACCATTTTGTCTCAACTCTCTGACAAGGAGCCACTGGTGGCCACGCACAGCTTTTCTACCCAGACTCAGGAGACTGGAGAAGCTAGCAATTAGTGCAGGCCGTTGTTAATGTTGGCCAGTGAGCGCCAGAGAGTGGAAAAGACAGAGAAGAGCTCCAGTAAACTGATCAAAGAACTGGATGGAGAAAAGGACAGAGGTAAGCCAGCAGGGTTTGTTCTTGACATTTGAACCAATGCATTGACTAATACAAAAGGAAAGGAAGAGGCCAAGTCAACCAAAATGAAAGAGAGTGAGAGAGGGGAAGAGAAAGAGCAAGGGATGGGGTGGAAGAAAGGTTGAAGTGAAAGTGGATGTGGGTCGGGGAGGGGGAGGGGTCAAAAGCAGAGAGAGGAAAAAGAAAGATGAAAGAAAACGATGAATATCAGAGAAGAGAGGGAGAGGGAGGGGGGGTAGAGAGAGGGGGGTTAGAGAGAGGAGGGGGGTAGAGAGAGGGGGGGGGTAGAGAGAGGGAAGTTAGAGAAAGGAGGGGGGTAGAGAGAGGGGGGGGGGGTAGAGAGAGGGGGGGTAGAGAGGGGGGGGGTAGAGAGAGTGGGGGTAGAGAGAGTGGGGGTAGAGAGAGTGGGGGTAGAGAGAGAGAGGGGTAGAGAGAGGGGGTAGAGAGAGAGAGGGGTAGAGAGAGAGAGGGGTAGAGAGAGGGGGTAGAGAGAGAGAGGGGTAGAGAGAGGGGGTAGAGAGAGAGAGGAGGGTATAGAGAGGAGGGGGGTAGAGAGAGTGGGGGTAGAGAGAGGGAGAGGGGGGTAGAGAGAGGGGGGGTAGAGAGAGTGGGGGTAGAGAGAGGAGGGGGTAGAGAGAGTGGGGGTAGAGAGAGGGAGAGGGGGGGTAGAGAGAGGGGGGGTAGAGAGGGAGAGTGTGGGTATATAGAGAGGGGGGGTAGAGAGGGAGGGGGTAGAGAGAGGGGGTGTAGAGAGAGAGAGAGGGGGTAGAGAGAGAGAAGGGGTAGAGAGAGAAGTGGTAGAGAGAGAAGGGGTAGAGAGAGAGAGGGGGTAGAGAGAGAGAGGGGTAGAGAGAGAGAGGGGTAGAGAGAGGGGGGTAGAGAGAGAGAGGGGTAGAGAGAGGGGGTAGAGAGATAGAGGAGGGTAGAGAGAGAGGAGGGTAGAGAGAGAGAAGGGGTAGAGAGAGAAGGGGTAGAGAGAGAGGGGGTAGAGAGAGAGGGGTAGAGAGAGAGAGGGGTAGAGAGAGAGGGGGGGTAGAGAGAGGAGGGGGGTAGAGAGAGGGGTAGAGAGAGAGGTAGAGAGAGGGGGGGTAGAGAGAGGGGGGGTAGAGAGAGAGAGGGGTAGAGAGAGGGGGGTAGAGAGAGGGGTAGAGAGGGGGGTAGAGAGAGAGGTAGAGAGAGGGGGGTAGAGAGAGAGAGGGGTAGAGAGAGAGGGGGTAGAGAGAGAGAAGGGGTAGAGAGAGAGAAGGGGTAGAGAGAGAGAAGTGGTAGAGAGAGAGAAGTGGTAGAGAGAGAAGGGGTAGAGAGAGAGGGGGGTAGAGAGAGGGGGGGGTAGAGAGGGAGAGTGTGGGTAGATAGAGAGGGGGTAGAGAGGGAGGGGGTAGAGAGAGGGGGTTTAGAGAGAGAGAGAAGGGGGAGAGAGAGAGAAGGGGTAGAGAGAGAAGTGGTGAGAGAGAAGGGTAGAGAGAGAGAGGGGGTAGAGAGAGAGAGGGTAGAGAGAGAGAGGGGTAGAGAGAGAGGGGTAGAGAGAGGGGGGGTAAGAGAGAGAGGGGTAGAGAAGAGGGGGTAGAGAGAGAGAGACATGGAGAGAGAGAGAGACAGAGAGAGAGAGATAGATTAAGCCTTTCTCCTGATGGGCTGCTATATGATTGTGTGGGTCAAGTCTGCTGCATCTTCAATACTGACTAACTGGTTTACAGGGAACTGGTTTACAGGGAACTGGTTTACAGGGAACTGGTTTACAGGGAACTGGTTTACAGGGAACTGGTTTACAGGGAACTGGTTTACAGGGAACTGGTTTACAGGGAACTGGTTTACAGGGAACAGGTTTACAGGGAACAGGTTTACAGGTAATTGGTTTACAGGGAACTATTTTACAGGGAACTGGTTTACAGGTAATTGGTTTACAGGGAACTATTTTACAGGGAACTCTGTGTTTGTTTGCTGCAAGCTGTGCTAGAGGATGAATTGTGACTAGACTTGTTACGTTGATCGTATTACCGCCACACCGGCACTCAAGTGACCGTTGAGACACAGTAACTAGGCTTCTCCAAGACTATACTCTGATGCTGCTGATGGTCATTAGTATCCTACCAAACGCACTCAGGGCTCTATTGTCCCTCTAATCATTCCGATGCTGCTAATAGTCATTAGTATCCTACCAAACGTACTCAGGGCTCTGTTGTCCCTCTAATCATTCCGATGCTGCTAATCGTCATTAGTATCCCACCAAACGTACTCAGGGCTCTGTTGTCCCTCTAATCATTCCGATGCTGCTAATCGTCATTAGTATCCTACCAAACGTACTCAGGGCTCTGTTGTCCCTCTAATCATTCTGATGCTGCTAATAGTCATTAGTATCCTACCAAACGTACTCAGGGCTCTGTTGTCCCTCTAATCATTCCGATGCTGCTAATCGTCATTAGTATCCTACCAAACGTACTCAGGGCTCTGTTGTCCCTCTAATCATTCTGATGCTGCTAATAGTCATTAGTATCCTACCAAACGTACTCGGGGCTCTGTTGTCCCTCTAATCATTCTGATTCTGCTAATAGTCATTAGTATCCTACCAAACGTACTCAGGGCTCTGTTGTCCCTCTAATCATTCTGATGCTGCTAATAGTCATTAGTATCCTACCAAACGTACTCAGGGCTCTGTTGTCCCTCTAATCATTCCGATGCTGCTAATCGTCATTAGTATCCTACCAAACGTACTCAGGGCTCTGTTGTCCCTCTAATCATTCCGATGCTGCTAAACGTCATTAGTATCCTACCAAACGTACTCAGGGCTCTGTTGTCCCTCTAATCACTCTGACATCAATGTAAATGCAATCCAAATCAAACACTTGATGAGAGCCCCGGCATTCAGAGTTCAGCGGAATGGGATCACCTGTTGCTCAGTGAGAGCCAGCTCCTCATGTAATGAAATAAGTGTTCCTATAATCAGTGGCATAGCTCAGTGTCGCGGGGCCAAGCAAGGCAGTATTATTATAGCTAATCGCATGCTATTTTACACATTTTGCCATGAGGCTTAGAGAAAATGCTGCTGTTTTAGAGCTCAGGAATTCTTGGAAAATGGGACAAGCAACAATTTTCTCACAAATATTTGTCTTCATTTGCAACTAACTGTATTTATGTCAACTCCGTCAGACACCATAAGATGCATTTCATTTTTACAATTATTCTAGATTTAGAGAATGTATGAACATTTATAAACAACTTCTATAAAAGCAAACATTATCTCTTAGGTCTGGCACAGGAAATGACTCAATTGTTTAAGCATATGTTGCAGAACAGTAGTTTAATATACAGTACCAGTCGAAAGTTTGGACACACCTACTCATTCAAGGTTTTTTCTTTCTTTATGCTATTTCTACATTGTAGAATATTAGTGAAGACATCAACACTATGAAATAACATATGGAATCATGTAGTAAAACAAAAAAATGTGTTAAACAAATAAAAATATATTTCATATTTGAGATTCTTCAAAGTAGCCACACTTTGCCTTGATGACAGCTTTGCACACTCTTGGCATTTTCGCAACCAGTCAAAGAGAGGGTGGGTCGCCTCGCTTCTAGTCATTAGGAAACTTTGCACTATTTCGTGTTTTTATGTATTATTTCTTACATTGTTAGCCCAGAAAATGTTAAGTGTTATTACACAATGCTGATCCTCAACACAAGGGTGCGTGCTCAGCCCCCTCCTGTACTCCCTGTTGACCCATTACTGCATGGCCATCCACGCCTCCAACTCAATCCTCAAGTTGCAGATGACACAACAGTAGTAGGCTTGATTACCAACAATGACGAGACAGCCTACAGGGAGGAGGTGAGGGCTCTCGGAGTGTGGTGTCAGGAAAATAACCTCACATTCAATGTCAACAAAACAAAGGTGATGATTGTGGACTTTAGGAAACAGCAGAGGGAGCACCCCCCCTATCCACATCGACGGGACAGCAGTGGAGAAGGTGGAAAGTTTTAAGTTCCTCAGCGTACATATCACCCACAAACTGAAATGGTCCACCAACATAGACAGTGTGGTGAAGAAGGTGCAACAGCGTCTCTTCAACCTCAGGAGGCTGAATAATTTTGGCGTGTCACCTAAAACCTTAATTTTACAGATGCAAAATTGAGAGCATCCTGTTGGGCTGTATCACCGCCTGGTACGGCAACTGCTCCGCCCACAACCGTAAGGCTCTCCAAAGGGTAGTGAGGTCTGCACAACGCATCACCGGGGGCAAACTACCTGCCCTCCAGGACACCTACACCACCCGGTCACAGGAAGGCCAAAAATATCACCAAGGACAACAACCACCCGAGCCACTGCCTGCTCACCCTGTTATCATCCAGAAGGCGAGGTCAGTTCAGGTGCATCAAAGCTGGGACCGAGAGACTGAAAAACAGCTTCTATCTCAAGGCGATCAGACATCACTAGCACAGAGAGGCTGCTGCCTACATAAAGACTTTGGCCACTTTAATAAATGGAACACTAGTCACTTTAATAATGTTTACATATCTTGCATTATTCATCTCATTTGTATAATACTGTATTCTATACTATCCATTGCATCTTAGCATATGCCGCTCTGACATTGGTAATGCATATATTTAGATATTCTAATTCCATTCCTTTACTTAGATTTGTGTGTATTAGGTATTTGTTGTGGAATTGTTAGATATTACTTGCTAGATATTACTGCACTGTCGGAACTAGAAGCACAAGCATTTTGCTACACTAGCAATAACATCTGCTAACCATGTGTATGTGACCAATACAAATTGATTTGATGAGGTAGCCAACTGGATAGCATTTCAATTAACAGGTGTGTCTTGTTAAAAGTTAATTTGTGGAATTTCTTTCCTTCTTATTGCGTTTCAGCCAATCAGTTGTGTTGTGACAAGGTAGGAGTGGTATATAGAAGATAGCCCTATTTGGTAAAAGACCAAGTCCATATTATGGCATGAACAGCACAAATAAGCAAAGATAAATGACAGGCCAATCATTACTTTAAGACATGAAAGTCAGTCAATATGGAAAATATCAAGAACTTTGAAAGTTTCTTCAAGTGCAGTCACAAAAACCATCAAGCCCTAAAATGAAAATGGTTCTCATGAGGACCACCACAGGAATGGAAGACCCAGAGTTACCTCTGCTGCAGAGGATAAGTTCATTACAGTTACCAGCCTCAGAAATTGCAGCCCAAATAAATGCTTCACAGAGTTTAAGTAACAGACACATCAACATCATCTGTTCAGAGGAGACTGCATGAATCAGGCCTTCATGGTCTAATTGCTGCAAAGAAACCACTACTAAAGAACACCAATAAGAAGAAGAGACTTGCACCAACACACCTCCAGGCTGTGTAAGAGCTATTTGACCAAGAAGGAGAGTGATGGAGCGCTGCATCAGATGACCTGGCCTCCACAATCACCCGACCTCAACCCAATCGACCTCAACCCAATTGAGATGGTTTGGGATGAGTTGGACCCCAGAGTGAAGGAAAAGCAGCCATGGATAAATAACTCTAAATTAAGCAAATGTTGGGCGACAGTTAGCCTGGGCCACTAACCAAAATATAAAATGATGGCATGGGAATGATAAGCAAAACAAACTAGTGTAGCCCACAGCCATATGGTATAGCAATGATATGAAGAAATCTATTTTCTTCATATAATAATGTTTCTTTAGACCTGCATAAAATGTATTGTTATTGTGTAAGCTATATTACATTGATTTATTAGGCTTTTTAAAATGTAGATGTTACAAAGGTCCGCATCAGTGGCTTGTATTTAAAAATCCTACAATGTGTTTTTCTGGATTTTATTTTCTCATTTTGTCTGTCATAGTTGAAGTGTACCTATGATGAAAATTACAGGCCTCTCATCTTTTTAAGTGGGAGAACTTGCAAAATTGGTTGCTGACTAAATACTTTTTTTGCCCCACTGTATGTTGATGTCAATTAATGGTAAATTACCGGCAGCTATTTGATGATCAAATATATATATATTTACAAGGTACACAAAACAGGTAGGCATGGACAGAAGTGCAGACCAAACAAGACAAACAGTCCCACCCACAGGACTTCCCCAAAGTTAGATTAGTGGTTCCCAACAGCAGTCTTCCATACGCTGATGAAAGAGCAGTTATGAATGTGTCCTACAGATATTTCCATGTTTCTAATGTCCATGAATGACAGCAGACACGGCTGTCTGTTTTAAAGAATGAGGAGCCTGCCAACGTGAAGCTATCATCTTCTTGGGCTGCTGTTAAGCCAGCCAGACAAATACGTTGCTGTGTGACAGATAGGTCTAAAGTAGTGTCATAACTTAACTAGAAAATAGATGGTGAACACATTATGTCAGAGAGACGGAATGAAACAACTACAGAAATGTAAAACCCCTGGGCACTCCCAAACCATATGAAACAATGTGCCAGGAGCCCCCTGACGGCACAGTGAGAAATTTGGGGATTGTCTAGCTTTCATCTTGAGTAGTTATATGGGCAAAACTGTAACATATCATTTGGTGTAACAAAAAAATTATAATAATGAACTTGAGATGTTGGACCAAACTCTGGTCCAATTGGTCACAGTACTACACACGCAGAGGTCTTCCTTCCTTACGTATGGGACGGGATTGGTTTGTGAGTCATTTTTACGCAGCAGAGATTGTAATTTAGTCAGTCCCTTTGTAGGACAGTGGGTTAACTGATCTAGGAACAGTGGGTTAACTGGTCTAGGAACAGTGGGTTAACTGCCTGTTCAGGGGCAGAACGACAGATTTGTACCTTGTCAGCTCAGGGGTTTGAACTTGCAACCTTCCGGTTACTAGTCCAACACTCTAACCACTAGGCTACCCTGCCGCCCCAATAAATAATGTGTGGATTGGATGGATAGACCATTCATGTCCCCAGAGGACTCCATATGCACACAAAACAACAGTCAAATTAAGTCAAATTACAAGTTAGTGGCAGTTAAACTGCTTCTGGAGGTCTTGGAAAGCATTTGGTAGCCTTCAGTGATATCTGAGGTAGAGGGTGACCACTCAGTTGGAGAGCGTGGTTGTGAAATAAGGGGAGGTGAGGATGGTATTTCAGATTGATTTTAGTCTGATTACCAACCAGGCGCCAGACTGAGATAAGTTGTGAGATGATAGGACCGAATTGGAGTTTGCAGTGTTTGAAGAGGGATATCAGAACGGATTCTGTCTTGGAGTCTATGACGGGCAACTAGTTTTTCCATCCAGGGGGCACCAGAATACAGCTGTATCAGGATGTAACCATGACTTAAGATGAAAGCCCCTTCAAAAAAACAAATTTGAAATTTGGGAGGTTTTGGCCAACTGCACATTTTCTACGCTGAAGTGTCGAGAATTTATTACAGGGGGAATTTCCTCTTTCAGATGAATTTAGCACGTACAGAATGTATCCTATCACAGTATCCTGCTGGTGTTGAAAGAGGGATCATGGGAACTATAAAAGTTGATCCTTCGCTATATATTAATTTAAATTTTCGAGACTTCGAGCCTGAAAACAGACTATGCTTCTTCAGGTGGTGTTGAAGTTGTTTTTGACTGTTGATTGTAAACGAGGATATTATTATATTCCCAGGCAGCGCAAATGTTGGACTCTGGGGCTGTTTAGAGGCAGCTCTGAATCGTTCAAATGTTGGACTCTGGGGCTGTTTAGAGGCAGCTCTGAATCGTTCAAATGTTGGACTCTGGGGCTGTTTAGAGGCAGCTCTGAATCGTTCAAATGTTGGACTCTGGGGCTGTTTAGAGGCAGCTCTGAATCGTTCAAATGTTGGACTCTGGGGCTGTTTAGAGGCAGCTCTGAATCGTTCAAATGTTGGACTCTGGGGCTGTTTAGAGGCAGCTCTGAATCGTTCAAATGTTGGACTCTGGGGCTGTTTAGAGGCAGTTCTGAATCGTTCAAATGTTGGACTCTGGGGCTGTTTAGAGGCAGCTCTGAATCGTTCAAATGTTGGACTCTGGGGCTGTTTAGAGGCAGCTCTGAATCGTTCAAATGTTGGACTCTGGGGCTGTTTAGAGGCAGCTCTGAATCGTTCAAATGTTGGACTCTGGGGCTGTTTAGAGGCAGTTCTGAATCGTTCAAATGTTGGACTCTGGGGCTGTTTAGAGGCAGTTCTGAATCGTTCAAATGTTGGACTCTGGGGCTGTTTAGAGGCAGCTCTGAATCGTTCAAATGTTGGACTCTGGGGCTGTTTAGAGGCAGTTCTGAATCGTTCAAATGTTGGAATCTGGAGCTGTTTAGAGGCAGCTCTGAATCGTTCAAATGTTGGACTCTGGGGCTGTTTAGAGGCAGTTCTGAATCGTTCAAATGTTGGAATCTGGAGCTGTTTAGAGGCAGCTCTGAATCGTTCAAATGTTGGACTCTGGGGCTGTTTAGAGGCAGCTCTGTATTGTTCAGGGTCCCGTTGATTTTATATCCAGATATAGAGCTGTAGTTATATAAAAAACGCTGAGTAGGTTAGGTAATGACTGAGGTGCATTGCCCACACAGAGCAGTACATCAATCTGCATATGGATATATTTGGTAGTCTGTGCCAAGTACAGTAATGGGATCATGATGTGGTGATTGTCGGACAGCTTGCGCAAGAGGTTCTAGGGATAGAGCGAAAAGCATTGGACTTAGAGGACAACCCTGTCAGCTATTTCGGCCTGTGTTGAATTGGGATGAGCATACACTACAGGTCAAACGTTTTAGAACTACTCATTCAAGGGTTTTTCTGTAGTTTTTACTATTTTCTACATTCTACATAAACAAAAAAGTGTAAAACAAATCAAAATATATTTTAGATTTGAGATCCTTCAAATAGCGACCCTTTGCCCTGATGACAGCTTTGCACACTCTTGGCATTCTCTCAACCAGCTTCACCTGGAATGCTTTCCCAAAAGTACTGAAGGAGTTCCCACATATGCTAAGCACTTGTTGGCTACTTTTCCATCACTTGCGGTCTGTCTCATCCCAAACCATCTCAATTGGGTTGAGGTCAGGGGGATTGTGGAGGCCAGGTCATCTGATGGAGCACTCCATCACTTTCCTTCTTGGTCAAATAGCCCTGATACAGCCTGGAGGTGTGTTGGGTCATTGTCCTGTTGAAAAACAAATGATAGTCCTACTAAGCCCAAACCAGATGGGATGGCGTAAAACTGCAGAATGCTGTGGTATCCATGCTCATTAAGTGTGCCTTGAATTCTAAATAAATCACAGACTGTGTCACCAGCAAAGCACTCCCACACCATAACACCTCCTCCTCCATGCTTTACGTTGGAAATACACATGTAGAGATCATCCGTTCACCCACACCACGTCTCACAAAGACACAGTGGTTGGAACCAAAAATCTCCAATTTGAACTCCAGACCAAATGACACATTTCCACCAGTTTAATGTCCATTGCTTGGTTTTCTTGGCCCAAGCAAGTCTCTTCTTCTTATTGGTGTCCTTTAGTAGTGGTTTCTTTGCAGAAATTAGACCATGAATGCCTGATTCAAATCAAATCAAATGTTATTTGTCACATACACTTGGTTAGCAGATGTTAATGCGAGTGTAGCGAAATGCTTGTGCTTCTAGTTCCGACAATGCAGTAATAACCAACAAGTTATTCCACACAGTCTCCTCTGAACAGTTGATGTTGAGATGTGTCTGTTACTTGAACTCTGTGAAACATTTATTTGGGCTGCAATTTCTGAGCGTGGTAAACTCAAATGAACTCATCCTCTGCAGCAGAGGTAACTCTGGGTCTTCCATTCCTGTGGCATTCCTCATGAGAGCCAGTTTCATCATAGCGCTTGATTGTTTTTGCGATTGCACTAGAAGAAACTCTTAAAGTTCTCCATGCCTTAAAGGAATTATGGACTGTCATTTCTCTCTGCTTATTTGAGCTGTTCTTGCCACACCATATAATATTATTATATTATGGTCAAGTAGGGCTATATTCTGTATACCAACCCTACCTTGTCACAACACAACCGATTGGCTCAAACGCATTAAGAAGGAAATATATTCCACAAATTAACTTAGAAGAAGGCACACCTGTTAATTGAAAGGTGACTACCTCAAGAAGCTGGTGGAGAGAATGCCAAGAGTGTAAAACGCTGTCATCAAGGCAAAGGGTGGCTTTTTGAAGAAAAATATATTTTGATTTGTTTAACACTTTTTTGGTTACTACATGATTCCATATGTGTTATTTCATAATTTTGATGTCTTCACTATTATTCTACAATGTAGAAAAAAGTACAAATAAAGAAAAACCCTTGAACGAGTAGGTGTTCTAAAACTATTGACCAGTAGTGTATTTTGACAGTTGGTACCATGGTTTGGCATAAAGGAATCCTCAATTCCCATACGCCGTAGAAGAAGCAATAAATATTGCCACTCTAGGCAGACAAAGGCTGCTTTTTCTACGTCCAATAACAATATGGCTGATGCAGAGTCAGTATTCATTGACCCAATATGGAAAACATAAACTGTATGGTCTTGCTGTACTTACTAACACTGGGTCAGAGTGTATGGTGCCATCCATTGATTAGAATATAAGTTATATTTCAAATGTTTTCATTGGCACCTCAGTTTCCTCCTGGAGGACTGTGGTAACAATGTTGATGGTCCTGGAGGTCTGTGGTAACACTGTTGATGATCCTCCTGGAGGACTGTGGTAACACTGTTGATGATCCTCCTGGAGGACTGTGGTAACACTGTTGATGGTCCTGGAGGTCTGTGGTAACACTGTTGATGGTCCTGGAGGTCTGTGGTAACATGGATTAAAGGAACATGTTTTATGAATGAGAGAGAGCTCCTGCCTGTCAGTTAATTTTCTGATAATCTACCGATCAAGAAAAGCTTGTGGAGAGATGCACAGAGCACATTTTTGTTTCAAATAGTGATAATTGGTCCTTTAATTCTGTAATATTGCGTTGGTTGATTTGTTTAAATTGAATGAAAACAAGGTAGAGTACAACAGAATGTTTCCACAGTCCTCCAGGAGGATCATCAAGTGTTACCACAGTCCTCCAGGAGGATCATCAACAGTGTTACCACAGACCTCCAGGACCATCAACATTGTTACCACAGTCCTCCAGGAGGATCATCAAGTGTTACCACAGACCTCCAGGACCATCAACAGTGTTACCACAGTCCTCCAGGAGGATCATCAAGTGTTACCACAGACCTCCAGGACCATCAACAGTGTTACCACAGTCCTCCAGGAGGATCATCAAGTGTTACCACAGACCTCCAGGACCATCAACAGTGTTACCACAGTCCTCCAGGAGGATCATCCATAGTGTTACCACAGTCCTCCAGGAGGATCATCAACAGTGTTACCACAGTCCTCCAGGAGGATCATCAACAGTGTTACCACAGACCTCCAGGACCATCAACAGTGTTACCACAGTCCTCCAGGAGGATCATCAACAGTGTTACCACAGTCCTCCAGGAGGATCATCAACAGTGTTACCACAGACCTCCAGGAGGATCATCCATAGTGTTACCACAGTCCTCCAGGAGGATCATCAACAGTGTTACCACAGTCCTCCAGGACCATCAACAGTGTTACCACAGTCCTCCAGGAGGATCATCAACAGTGTTACCACAGTCCTCCAGGAGGATCATCAAGTGTTACCACAGTCCTCCAGGAGGATCATCAACAGTGTTACCACAGTCCTCCAGGAGGATCATCCATAGTGTTACAACAGTCCTCCAGGAGGATCATCAACAGTGTTACCACAGTCCTCCAGGAGGATCATCAACAGTGTTACCACAGTCCTCCAGGACCATCAACAGTGTTACCACAGTCCTCCAGGAGGATCATCAACAGTGTTACCACAGTCCTCCAGGAGGATCATCAAGTGTTACCACAGTCCTCCAGGAGGATCATCAACAGTGTTACCACAGTCCTCCAGGAGGATCATCCATAGTGTTACCACAGTCCTCCAGGAGGATCATCAACAGTGTTACCACAGTCCTCCAGGAGGATCATCAACAGTGTTACCACAGACCTCCAGGACCATCAACAGTGTTACCACAGTCCTCCAGGAGGATCATCAACAGTGTTACCACAGTCCTCCAGGAGGATCATCCATAGTGTTACCACAGTCCTCCAGGAGGATCATCAACAGTGTTACCACAGACCTCCAGGACCATCAACAGTGTTACCACAGTCCTCCAGGATGATCATCAACAGTGTTACCACAGTCCTCCAGGAGGATCATCAACAGTGTTACCACAGACCTCCAGGATCATCAACAGTGTTACCACAGACCTCCAGGACCATCAACATTGTTACCACAGTCCTCCAGGAGGATCATCAACAGTGTTACCACAGACCTCCAGGATCATCAACAGTGTTACCACAGACCTCCAGGATCATCAACAGTGTTACCACAGTCCTCCAGGAGGATCATCAACTGTGTTACCACAGTCCTCCAGGAGGATAATCAAGTGTTACCACAGTCCTCCAGGAGGATCATCAACAGTGTTACCACAGACCTCCAGGATCATCAACAGTGTTACCACAGTCCTCCAGGAGGATCATCAACAGTGTTACCACAGACCTCCAGGACCATCAACAGTGTTACCACAGTCCTACAGGACCATCAACAGTGTTACCACAGTCCTCCAGGAGGATCATCAACAGTGTTACCACAGTCCTCCAGGATGATCATCAACAGTGTTACCACAGTCCTCCAGGAGGATCATCAAGTGTTACCACAGTCCTCCAGGAGGATAATCAACAGTGTTACCACAGACCTCCAGGACCATCAACAGTGTTACCACAGTCCTCCAGGAGGATCATCAACTGTGTTACCACAGACCTCCAGGACCATCCACAGTGTTACCACAGTCCTCCAGGACCATCAACATTGTTACCACAGTCCTCCAGGAGGATCATCAACAGTGTTACCACAGACCTCCAGGACCATCAACAGTGTTACCACAGTCCTACAGGACCATCAACAGTGTTACCACAGTCCTCCAGGAGGATCATCAACAGTGTTACCACAGTCCTCCAGGAGGATCATCAACAGTGTTACCACAGTCCTCCAGGATCATCAACAGTGTTACCACAGTCCTCCAGGAGTATCATCAACAGTGTTACCACAGTCCTCCAGGAGGATCATCAACAGTGTTACCACAGAACTCCAGGAGGATCATCAACAGTGTTACCACAGTCCTCCAGGATCATCAACAGTGTTACCACAGTCTTCCAGGATCATCAACAGTGTTCCCACAGTCCTCCAGGAGTATCATCAACAGTGTTACCACAGTCCTCCAGGAGGATCATCAACAGTGTTACCACAGTCCTCCAGGATAATTTGTTTATATAAATGAATTTAGATAATTGCTTCTCCATTTGAGACATTAACTGCTGATTCTGCAACAAAGTAGTGTTGACCGGCAGTTATTTCCATGACGATCACCGGCCGAGAAAATGTCATGACCGCCACAACCCTAATGGTGACACGTTGGGTTTATAAACTGCAGCACAATTAGTTGCGAGTTCATTGTATCTGGATACAGTGCTAGCATGTATTAACAGCAGTTAAAAAAAAAAATCGCAAATGCAATTAAGTGGGTCTAGCATGAACATAAACAACTTGCTCATCCAGTGCTGTAGCTGATAGGAATAGTCATGTCCATAGGCATAGTATTCTACACCTACCATCAGGCCCAGTGCAGTCAGAATTAACATTTTATTGTGTTTCATATCGTTTTTGAACAACAGCTGCTGAATCTTACACTGTAGCAGCATGGAAAATGTGATCAGTGTTATCGCACAATAGTTGCTGGTCCCTACGAGCAAAAGACATTGAGATTTTTGGTTTAAAATACCTATTTTTGGTCAATAGATTTTTCTCCTGGGAATGTATAAAGCCCTTGTTTTGAGCAAGTTCTGAATGAGGGGATACTAGAATAGACCAATAAAGAGACGTAAAAAAAACTACACCCTGCTTTAAAGACAGGAATTTACACTCCCCCTTCCACTTTCCTGTGTGAGTGTGTCCAGACAGTCCACTCCCAGACAGCCCTGGCAAAAACCACTTTTACCTGATCTTTAAAGGGACAATCTGGGATTGGTACATGGATTTTGGACTTTTAAAGTAATTATAGATAGATTTTTGAAGAATATAACATATATTCCTAATAAGCCGTACAAAATCAGAACCCAAAATATAAGCTTGTCTTACTCCAATGTTAGAAACGTTGTACATGTAAACAAACACTGCATAGCCTCAAACTATGCTTAAAGGTTCAATGCAGCTATTTTTATCTCAATATCAAATAGTTTCTGGGTAACAATTAAGTACCTTACTTATTAAGTACCTTTCAATTAAAATGGTCAAAAAGAAACAAAAATAGATTCTAAGCAAATAGCAATTTCTCAAGCAAGAATTTAGTTAGGACTGTCTGGGAGTGGTCTGAGTGGGGAGGGGAAAACTGAAAACGAGCTGTTATTTGCAGAGCAGTTTGGAACTCTCTTTCTTATTGGTCTATTAACAAATGTACCTGGTGATATCACCAGGCAGGCCAAAACTCAGTCCCACCAAAACGTCTCTAACAATAAGAGGCCATTTTCATCATTTTTCACAGAATTATTACAACCTCACAGTGTGGAAATACTGTATATATAAAACACAAGAAATCACATTGTTAACTGCATGTGGTCTTTAAAACTATTACTTTTGATATCATGGATGGTCCTGGCATCCATAGCTCTAGGCATTGATTTTTGAAGAATATAACTTATTTATTCCTAAATTCTATGAATTTAAGAGTGGTTACATTTCTCCAGGCCCATATCTCAGCTTTTTACCAAAACAGAGGCAGGGTGAACGTTTGGTTATTGTTTCAATTGCCGCTTTTATTTAATTTTAATTAATTAATTAAAATTAATTTGTTCGTCCTTTAATAAGAGTTTTGGAAGACAACTTTGCTCCAATACTGTGCATCCTGTGTGCTTTAACCTAATCATTTAAGAGATATGATGCTAAATGATAATGACAACAAGCAGTGCGATCAACAAAATAGGTTAGACCTGAGCAGTGTCATAGAACAACAGAAACACCAACTGATAAGCTGACATCCCCCGCAACATTTAAAAAATATATATTCACAGATTTGATATGCCCATAAATGTGATTTCCATGGGCATACTAAGTCAGCACAGAATTTGTGGCACATAAAGTAGTATTTTTATTTATTTTTAGGTTTATGTCAACGTCAACACGTGTTACTAGGTTACACCTGTCATAACACGACTACGCTTCCTGATTTGTCATAATGGCCATTTTCAATGACTTCCAGGGCTGTATATTGTTCTGCAATACACTTGATTGTAATTACTGCAGCTCCTGTTGTTATTAAGCTCTTTAAAAAAAAGTAAGGGTTCTTACAAAAGAAACAATTGGTAGGAGCAGTGGGATGTGAAGCCTGTCTCGATACAGTAGAGAACACTAGTTCTTAAGGGATCCGAGGTAAGAACACCCTGGAGAGAGAGTAAAGTACATACGTTTGGAGAGAGCGTTAAGCACCATGCTATTTGCTGCATTGTGATGCTTTATAGAGCCTAAAGTGAAGATGGAAAAGACTGCGAATAGTTGGTCCACTAAAATAAGGTAGGCACATTCCTCCATATGATGTGGGAGCCCCCTGCAGTTAAATGGTTCTGGGGCAAAGATACTAAATTCATTTGGAAGCGCATGAATTTAAATAGTTAATGCTTTGCATCTATTATGTTACTTAACGATGATAGCTCCTCGAATCTCTCAGTGAATCAGAGAAGATTACTGCTGGCAGGCAGCAATGCCGCAAGAGAAGATGTTGGCTCTTAGATGGCAATCACCTTAGATGGCAAACCCCCTCCCAAATCGCCAGTGGATACAGTTACTATGAATTATCGACAGCGAGAATGAATGGTGCCCGTCAAGAAACAGATATACTTGACTCTGTCAAGAATAACGCCCAACATATACAATGAAACAATCCATAAAGATATATATATATATGTACAGCACCAGTCAACAGTTTGGTACCAGTCACAAAGACATTATTTGATTATTTTTCACTTTCTTTGCTTTCAGGCCCACGGGGAAGGGATGGTGTGGGGAGAGTTTTCTCTGGTTGCCGGGAGATGACTGACGAGCAACCCTAGTTGCGAGGTGGACACACACACTCGATTTGCGTGTGTGTGTGTGGGGTGGGGGCTGGGTGGGGATTGAGACGTGTTGGATGGGTGTGGTTGGGGGAATGGGATGGTATGGGAGGGTGGGGGTGGAGACATGTTGGCTGGGTGGGGTTGGGGGAATTGGATGGGAGGTTGGGGGTGGAGACATGTTGGATGGGTGTGGTTGGCTGGGTGGGGTTGGGGAATTGGATGGGAGGTTGGGGGTGTAGACATGTTGGATGGGTGTGGTTGGCTGGGTGGGGTTGGGGGAATGAGATGGGAGGTTGGGGGTGTAGACATGTTGGATGGGTGTGGTTGGCTGGGTGGGGTTGGGGGAATTGGATGGGAGGTTGGGGGTGGAGACATGTTGGATGGGTGTGGTTGGCTGGGTGGGGTTGGGGGAATTGGATGGGAGGTTGGGGGTGGAGACATGTTGGATGGGTGTGGTTGGCTGGGTGGGGTTGGGGGAATGAGATAGGAGGTTGGGGGTGTAGACATGCTGGATGGGTGTGGTTGGCTGGGTGGGGTAGGGGGAATGAGATGGGAGGTTGGGGGTGTAGACATGTTGGATGGGTGTGGTTGGCTGGGTGGGGTTGTGGGAATTGGATGGGAGGTTGGGGGTGTAGACATGTTGGATGGATGTGGTTGGCTGGGTGGGGTTGTGGGAATTGGATGGGAGGTTGGGGGTGTAGACATGTTGGATGGGTGTGGTTGGCTGGGTGGGGTTGGGGGAATTGGATGGGAGGTTGGGGGTGTAGACATGTTGGATGGGTGTGGTTGGCTGGGTGGGGTTGTGGGAATTGGATGGGAGGTTGGGGGTGTAGACATGTTGGATGGGTGTGGTTGGCTGGGTGGGGTTGGGGGAATTGGATGGGAGGTTGGGGGTGGAGACATGTTGGATGGGTGTGGTTGGCTGGGTGGGGTTGGGGGAATTGGATGGGAGGTTGGGGGTGGAGACATGTTGGATGGGTGTGGTTGGCTGGGTGGGGTTGGGGGAATTGGATGGGAGGTTGGGGGTGTAGACATGTTGGATGGGTGTGGTTGGCTGGGTGGGATTGGGGGTGTAGACATGTTGGATGGGTGTGGTTGGCTGGGTGGGGTTGGGGGAATGAGATGGGAGGTTGGGGGTGTAGACATGTTGGATGGGTGTGGTTGGCTGGGTGGGGTTGGGGGAATTAGATAGGAGGTTGGGGGTGTAGACATGTTGGATGGGTGTGGTTGGCTGGGTGGGGTTGGGGGAATGAGATGGGAGGTTGGGGGTGTAGACATGTTGGATGGGTGTGGTTGGATGGGTGTGGTTGGCTGGGTGGGGTTGGGGGTGTAGACATGTTGAATGGGTGTGGTTGGCTGGGTGGGGTTGTGGGAATTGGATGGGAGGTTGGGGGTGTAGACATGTTGGATGGGTGTGGTTGGCTGGGTGGGGTTGGGGGAATGAGATGGGAGGTTGGGGGTGTAGACATGTTGGATGGTGTGGTTGGCTGGGTGGGGTTGGGGGTGTAGACATGTTGGATGGGTGTGGTTGGCTGGGTGGGGTTGGGGGAATTGGATGGGAGGTTGGGGGTGTAGACATGTTGGATGGGTGTGGTTGGCTGGGTGGGGTTGGGGGTGTAGACATGTTGGATGGGTGTGGTTGGATGGGTGTGGTTGGCTGGGTGGGGTTGGGGGTGTAGACATGTTGGATGGATGTGGTTGGCTGGGTGGGGTTGTGGGAATTGGATGGGAGGTTGGGGGTGTAGACATGTTGGATGGGTGTGGTTGGCTGGGTGGGGTTGGGGGAATTGGATGGGAGGTTGGGGGTGGAGACATGTTGGATGGGTGTGGTTGGCTGGGTGGGGTTGGGGGAATTGGATGGGAGGTTGGGGTGGAGACATGTTGGATGGGTGTGGTTGGCTGGGTGGGGTTGGGGGTGTAGACATGTTGGATGGGTGTGGTTGGCTGGGTGGGGTTGGGGGAATGAGATGGGAGGTTGGGGGTGTAGACATGTTGGATGGGTGTGGTTGGCTGGGTGGGGTTGAGGGAATGAGATAGGAGGTTGGGGGTGTAGACATGTTGGATGGGTGTGGTTGGCTGGGTGGGGTTGGGGGAATGAGATGGGAGGTTGGGGGTGTAGACATGTTGGATGGTGTGGTTGGCTGGGTGGGGTTGGGGGTGTAGACATGTTGGATGGGTGTGGTTGGCTGGGTGGGGTTGGGGGAATTGGATGGGAGGTTGGGGGTGTAGACATGTTGGATGGGTGTGGTTGGCTGGGTGGGGTTGGGGGTGTAGACATGTTGGATGGGTGTGGTTGGCTGGGTGGGGTTGGGGGAATGAGATGGGAGGTTGGGGGTGTAGACATGTTGGATGGGTGTGGTTGGCTGGGTGGGGTTGGGGGAATGAGATGGGAGGTTGGGGGTGTAGACATGTTGGATGGGTGTGGTTGGCTGGGTGGGGTTGAGGGAATGAGATAGGAGGTTGGGGGTGTAGACATGTTGGATGGGTGTGGTTGGCTGGGTGGGGTTGGGGGAATGAGATGGGAGGTTGGGGGTGTAGACATGTTGGATGGTGTGGTTGGCTGGGTGGGGTTGGGGGTGTAGACATGTTGGATGGGTGTGGTTGGCTGGGTGGGGTTGGGGGAATTGGATGGGAGGTTGGGGGTGTAGACATGTTGGATGGGTGTGGTTGGCTGGGTGGGGTTGGGGGTGTAGACATGTTGGATGGGTGTGGTTGGCTGGGTGGGGTTGGGGGAATGAGATGGGAGGTTGGGGGTGTAGACATGTTGGATGGGTGTGGTTGGCTGGGTGGGGTTGGGGGAATGAGATGGGAGGTTGGGGGTGTAGACATGTTGGATGGGTGTGGTTGGCTGGGTGGGGTTGGGGGTGTAGACATGTTGGATGGATGTGGTTGGCTGGGTGGGGTTGTGGGAATTGGATGGGAGGTTGGGGGTGTAGACATGTTGGATGGATGTGGTTGGCTGGGTGGAGTTGTGGGAATTGGATGGGAGGTTGGGGGTGTAGACATGTTGGATGGGTGTGGTTGGCTGGGTGGGGTTGTGGGAATTGGATGGGAGGTTGGGGGTGTAGACATGTTGGATGGATGTGGTTGGCTGGGTGGGGTTGTGGGAATTGGATGGGAGGTTGGGGGTGTAGACATGTTGGATGGGTGTGGTTGGCTGGGTGGGGTTGGGGGAATTGGATGGGAGGTTGGGGTGGAGGCCCATTTCTTTTTTTGTTTACTTACTTTATTTCTTCCTGTTATTTTTCTTTTGAGTGGCAGCATATGGTCACTTGTTTTATAAACGTATACATTCAAATAGATCATGAACATGTAAGAACAGAAAAGGCCAATGACTGCACAGTCTTGAAGAGATTTACTCTTCATTCTTGTACAACTTACCCTATGGAGAACTTTTCACTTCATCCACCACTAGTTTGATGATACACATATGAATATACGCAAATGTTTATATAATACACTGTGGCAGACCAGGGGGTTTGATCTAAACATTTACACAGACCAGACACAAGTGTGATACCTCAGTTTCACTGGTTTTTATTTCTGACAATAAAGGAAAAGAAAAACTGGTCTCCGACAGGAAACCTCTTCTGGGTCACCGTCTTCAGGGCTCCGGGGAATACTGTGTTCTCTGGGGTAGAACACTGAGCCTCTCAGTTCATGCAGACCATGAGGAAGTCTATCCGGTAGCAACCTCTCACTACCTCCAACCTCCCCTGTGCTGCCCTTCAGGCAGCCTTATGGGCTCTGTACGGCTGGTGAGCAATCAGCCCCAATTAGTCCTGGCCGGAGGACCCATCGAGATCTGGCACGTCCAGCAGAGGGAGCCACCACCGCGTGAGGGGCAATGGGAGGTCTTCACTGCTCGGTACCACCACAGGTCCCGTCGATGTCCCAGGTCTTGACCACAACACAACCAAGGCTGTCCTCACGTGCCGCCTCTTCAATAGGTCAATGTGGTAAATCTGTTGGGATTTCCGTCCCCCGACTGCCGTACATGGTAATTTACAGGTACCAGCTTCTCTGTCACCTTGTACGGCCCTTGCCATGTTGCCAGGGGGATTAAAAATAACACCTTGTCACCCACCTGGAACTTTCGGGGTTGGATCCCCCGATTGTAGACCTTGGTTTGGGCGCGCTGGGCCTTCACCATATGCTCCCTTACCACTGGCCATATGGCTGTCATCCGCTCCCTCATCGTCTCTACATGTTCCACCACACTGCGTAAGGGGGTCGGCTGGGCTTCCCATACCTCCAGTGGCGAGGGCCAGTAGGCTACGTGGTCTCCTCCCTTAGAGGAGTTCAAAAGGGGAAAACCCAGTGGAGGCCTGGGGCACTTCTTGGATCGAAAACATTAGGTGGGGTAGTAGATGGTTCCAGTTCATCCCATCCCGCTCCATGACCTTCCGCAGCATTTGTTTGAGCGTCTTATTGAACCGTTCGACAAGGCCATCCGTCTGCAGGTGACAGAGGTCCGGATCTGCTTTATCTGTAGGAGAGCACACAAATCTTCATCAGCCCGAACATGAACTCGGTACCTTGGTCGGTCAGGATCTCATTTGGGATGAGATATTTCCTTGGAGACTGCCGCCCGTAGGGGAATGGCCTTGGGATATTGGGTGGCATAATCTACTTTTACCAGGATGTATCGGCGTCCTCGGGCTGTTTTTACCAGAGGACCCACTATGCCCATGGCGATGCATTCAAACGGCACTCCGATGATCAGTAGGCGGACCAGCGGGTGTGCTTTTGGGGTGGTGATTTGGCACCTCTGGGCAGCTGCGGCAATAGTCTTCCACGTCCCGCCTCATCCCAGGCCAGTGTCTGAAGAACAATTCTGACGTACCATACCGGGGGGGGGGGGGGGGGGGGGGGAGCAGCAACAGCACCTCTCGATGTTACCCCTGTTTGTGCGTCACCTGATACATTAGGTTATTTTTTATTTGGAAATGGGGCTATCACCAGTCACTCACCCCCGGAAGAAGCTGGCCATCCACCGCTATCACTTGGTCCGATGGCTTTCAAGTTCTGATCCTCCCACTGCGTGGTCCCGGGGCTCAAGGCAGGTGTTTCAGCAGGTCCCTCAAAATCGAGGAGGGGAACATGGGCTCCTCCTCTGCTGGTTCACCAGGTGAGGTTGGTTCCGGCGCCCCCTCGGACCCCGACTCCGGGTCCATAGTCACAGGGTTGGCAACCGTTCACTTCCAGGCCGCGTGCGCGACGATCTGCCCCACTCTCGTCGGTCTCCAGGCTCCGTCGACTATCCCCCGGCTGTCTCTCGTTGAGACATGGATTGTGATGTGTGCCATTCAGAGGGTGAATGGGAACGACAAAATATTGAAGTTCCTTTGAATGGGGTATGGTAGTAGATGCCAGGCACACTGGTTTGAGTGTGTCAAGAACTGCAGTGCTGCTGGGTTTCTCACGCTCAACAGTTTCCCATGTGTATCAAGAATGGTCCACCACCCAAAGGACATCCAGCCAACTTGACACAACGGTGGGAAGCATTGGAGTCAACATGGGCCAGCATCCCTGTCGAATGCTTTCGACACCTTGTAGAGTCCATGCCCCGATGAATTGAGGCTGTTCGGAGGGCAAAAGGGGGTGCAACTCAATATTAGTAACGGTAACATTACGCTCCTTAAGAATACATCTTGGGCTAGATTAGACCCAAATGCCTTGTATTTCCTACCAGAGAAGGTTAGGGTTAGACCCACATGCCTTGTATTTCCTACCAGAGAAGGTTAGAGTTAGACCCAAATGCATTGTATTTCCTACCAGAGAAGGTTAGGGTTAGACCCAAATGCCTTGTATTTCCTACCAGAGAAGGTTAGGGTTAGACCCAAATGCATTGTATTTCATACCAGAGAAGGTTAGGGTTAGACCCAAATGCATTGCATTTCCTACCAGAGAAGGTTAGAGTTAGACCCAAATGCCTTGTATTTCCTACCAGAGAAGGTTAGGGTTAGACCCAAATGCCTTGTATTTCCTACCAGAGAAGGTTATAGTTAGACCCAAATGCCTTTTATTTCCTACCAGAGAAGGTTAGAGTTAGACCCACATGCCTTGTATTTCCTACCAGAGAAGGTTAGAGTGAGACACAAATGCCTTGTATTTCCTACCAGAGAAGGTTAGGGTTAGACCCACATGCCTTGTATTTCCTACCAGAGAAGGTTAGAGTGAGACACAAATGCCTTGTATTTCCTACCAGAGAAGGTTAGGGTTAGACCCACATGCCTTGTATTTCCTACCAGAGAAGGTTAGAGTGAGACACAAATGCCTTGTATTTCCTACCAGAGAAGGTTAGGGTTAGACCCACATGCCTTGTATTTCCTACCAGAGAAGGTTAGGGTTAGACCCACATGCCTTGTATTTCCTACCAGAGAAGGTTAGACACAAATGCCTTGTATTTCCTACCAGAGAAGGTTAGAGTTAGACCCACATGCCTTGTATTTCCTACCAGAGAAGGTTAGGGTTAGACCCACATGCCTTGTATATCCTACCAGAGAAGGTTAGGGTTAGATCCAACTGCCTGTAACCCCTTCAAGAGGAGACATACTCAAAGTAGGCAATTTTTCAGTTTACCTTCATTTTCCACATGACGGACTCCGAATGCAAGTTTAAATAAAATGGTGTATGGGGATTCCATTCCAGTCTGATGGGAGCTCGCTTTGCTGACAGCTTATCATATTTCAGCCTTGAAATTCTTAATGCAGAAGCCATGAGTGATGCATTACGCTTCTTATTTATTTTTATCTTTACTATGCATTGCTTCTCTGAAACCAGATTTGGAGGGTTGCAGTAGGGCCTTTTACCCAGGAAAAAGCTATACTGTCAGAGAGCCCATCTCTCCCTAAAAAAAAAACAAGCCTCAATTTAGATGCAAAAAAAAAAGGGAAATAAAACAAGCATAAATTCAAGCCAATTTATAGTTGAGAGCCATCACTAAAGGCAATGAGGCCAATTTATAGTTGAGAGCCATCACTAAAGGCAATGAGGCCAATTTATAGTTGAGAGCCATCACTAAAGGCAATGAGGCCAATTTATAGTTGAGAGCCATCACTAAAGGCAATGAGGCCAATTTATAGTTGAGAGCCATCACTAAAGGCAATGAGGCCAATTTATAGTTGAGAGCCATCACTAAAGGCAATGAGGCCAATTTATAGTTGAGAGCCATCACTAAAGGCAATGAGGCAAATTTATAGTTGAGAGCCATCACTAAAGGCAATGAGGCCAATTTATAGTTGAGAGCCATCACTAAAGGCAATGAGGCCAATTTATAGTTGAGAGCCATCACTAAAGGCAATGAGGCAAATTTATAGTTGAGAGCCATCACTAAAGGCAATGAGGCAAATTGATAGTTGAGAGCCATCACTAAAGGCAATGAGACAAATTTATAGTTGAGAGCCACCACTAAAGGCAATGAGGCCAATTTATAGTTGAGAGCCATCACTAAAGGCAATGAGGCCAATTTATAGTTGAGAGCCATCACTAAAGGCAATGAGGCCAATTTATAGTTGAGAGCCATCACTAAAGGCAATGAGGCCAATTTATAGTTGAGAGCCATCACTAAAGGCAATGAGGCAAATTTATAGTTGAGAGCCATCACTAAAGGCAATGAGGCCAATTTATAGTTGAGAGCCATCACTAAAGGCAATGAGGCCAATTTATAGTTGAGAGCCATCACTAAAGGCAATGAGGCCAATTTATAGTTGAGAGCCATCACTAAAGGCAATGAGGCCAATTTATAGTTGAGAGCCATCACTAAAGGCAATGAGGCCAATTTATAGTTGAGAGCCATCACTAAAGGCAATGAGGCCAATTTATAGTTGAGAGCCATCACTAAAGGCAATGAGGCAAATTTATAGTTGAGAGCCATCACTAAAGGCAATGAGGCCAATTTATAGTTGAGAGCCATCACTAAAGGCAATGAGGCCAATTTATAGTTGAGAGCCATCACTAAAGGCAATGAGGCCAATTTATAGTTGAGAGCCATCACTAAAGGCAATGAGGCAAATTGATAGTTGAGAGCCATCACTAAAGGCAATGAGGCAAATTGATATTTGAGAGCCATCACTAAAGGCAATGAGGCAAATTGATATTTGAGAGCCATCACTAAAGGCAATGAGGCAAATTTATAGTTGAGAGCCATCACTAAAGGCAATGAGGCCAATTTATAGTTGAGAGCCATCACTAAAGGCAATGAGGCAAATTTATAGTTGAGAGCCATCACTAAAGGCAATGAGGCCAATTTATAGTTGAGAGCCATCACTAAAGGCAATGAGGCAAATTTATAGTTGAGAGCCATCACTAAAGGCAATGAGGCAAATTTATAGTTGAGAGCCATCACTCAAGGCAATGAGGCAAATTGCTTCTGGCAGATCATTTAAAGTACTACTCCTACTACTGAGTCTCTTTGTCAATATGTTTTGTTGCTAGTTATTT
This sequence comes from Oncorhynchus kisutch, assembly GCF_002021735.2. NCBI lineage: Eukaryota > Metazoa > Chordata > Actinopteri > Salmoniformes > Salmonidae > Oncorhynchus > Oncorhynchus kisutch. Next base: position 40,916,811 of record NC_034182.2, read on the forward strand.
TACTTGTCATAACATAGAAGTGGACAGCTGAGGAGAGATAATCTCGATAAGGGACTAAACATCAAGGGACTGGCAGGAATATTGAAAACAATTTAGATCGTTTTGAGTTATACAGTGAGTTAGAATGAAACGGTGCGTTAGAATGAAACGGTGCGTTAGAATGAAACGGTGCGTTAGAATGAAACGGTGAGTTAGAATGAAACGGTGCGTTAGAATGAAACGGTGAGTTAGAATGAAACGGTGCGTTAGAATGAAACGGTGAGTTAGAATGAAACGGTGAGTTAGAATGAAACGGTGAGTTAGAATGAAACGGTGAGTTAGAATGAAACGGTGAGTTAGAATGAAACAGTGAGTTAGAATGAAACAGTGAGTTAGAATGAAACAGTGAGTTAGAATGAAACAGTGCGCTAGAATTAAACAGTGCGTTTGTAACGGTTCTCTTGTGGTGAAGGAGAGTCGGACCAAAATGCGGCGTGTAGATTGCGATCCATGTTTAATCAACAAACGTAAAACACGAATCAATACAAAAACTACAAAAACAACAAACGTGGAAACGTAACGAAAACCGAAACAGCCCTATCTGGTGAAAACACAGAGACAGGAACAATCACACACCAACACACAGTGAAACCCAGACTACCTAAATATGGTTCCCAATCAGAGACAATGACTAACACCTGCCTCTGATTGAGAACCATATCAGGCCAGACATAGAAATAGACAAACTAGACATGAAACATAGAATGCCCAGTCAGCTCACACCCTGACCAACCAAAACATAGAAATATACAAAGTAAACTATGGTCAGGGTGTGACAGCGTTAGAATGAAACGGTGCGTTAGAATGAAACAGTGAGTTAGAATGAAACGGTGCGTTAGAATGAAACAGTGAGTTAGAATGAAACAGTGAGTTAGAATGAAGCAGTGAGTTAGAATGTAACAGTGAGTTAGAATGAAAAAGTGAGTTAGAATGAAACAGTGAGTTAGAATGAAACAGTGAGTTAGAATGAAACAGTGAGTTAGAATGAAACAGTGAGTTAGAATGAAACAGTGAGTTAGAATGAAACAGTGAGTTAGAATGAAACAGTGCGTTAGAATGAAACAGTGCGTTAGAATGAAACAGTGAGTTAGAATTAAACAAGACAAAGGAGCTGATCGTGGACTACCGGAAAAGGCGGGCCGAACAGGCCCCCATTAACATCGACGGGGCTGTAGTGGAGCGGGTCGAGAGTTTCAAGTTCCCTGGTGTCCAAATCAACAACGAACTATCATGGTCCAAACATACCAAGACAGTCGTGAATGAGGACACAACAAAACCTTTCCCCCCCTCAGGAGACTGAAAAGATTTGGCATGAGCCCCTAGATCCTCAAAAGGTTCTATAACTGCACCATCGAGAGCATCCTGACAGGTTGCATCACTGCCTGGCAATTGCTCGGCATCTGACCGTAAGGCACTACAGAGGGTAGTGCAAACGGCCCAATACATCACTGGGGCCAAGATTCCTGCCATCCAGGACCTATGCAATAGGCGGTGTCAGAGGAAAGCCCATAAAATTGTCAGAGACTCCAGTCACTCAAGGTATAGACTGTTTTCTCTGCTACCGCAGAGCAACCGGTCCCGGAGGGCCAAGTCTAGGACCAAAAGGCTCCTCAACAGCATTCTACTCTCAGCTTCTAGCCAATAGACTCCTGAACAATTCATTCAAATCGCCACCGGACAATTTACATTAACCCCCCCTCTTGTACACTGCTGGTACTCGCTGTTTGTTTGTTACCTATGCATAGTCACTTCACCCCCACCTACATGTACAGATTACCTCAATTCGCCTGTACCCCTGCACACTGACTCGGTACCGGTGACCCCTGTATGTAGCCTCGTTATTGTTATTCTTATTGTGTGACTTCTTATTTTAGTCTACTTGGTAAATATTTTCTTCTTCTTGAACTGCATTGTTGGTTAAGGGCTTGTAAGTAATCATTTCACTGTGAAGTCTACACTTGTTGTGTTCGGCGCATGTGGCAAATAAAGTTGGATTTGAAATAAACAATCCTAAGTAAGCCTATGTACTTTCAGCTCTTATCTTTTCAACAGCTATATAATAAAATCTAAATTTACCTGCCCTATAACTAAATTAATCCACTATCATACATACACCTCTGGGGATTCAAATAAAAACAGACTTCCCTTTGAATAGAAATGACAGCAACACACATATCCAACCAAGTCTCTAGAAACTATGGTGCCAAGAATAGTTTTCCACAATCTGTCTTCGAATGACTAAAAATGACATTTACACCAAGATGTGTATATAATTGTCCTTAAAAGGAAACTTCAACACTAGACAGTATTTGGGGTATTTTTCCAGTCTCCCTATGTAATTATGAGTGATGAGAGGTGTTTCAGGCTCCCTATGTAATTATGAGTGATGAGAGGTGTTTCAGTCTCCTTATGTAATTATGAGTGATGAGAGGTGTTTCAGTCTCCTTATGTAATTACGAGTGATGAGAGGTGTTTCAGTCTCCCTACATAATGATGAGAGGTGTTTCAGTTTCCCTACATAATGATGAGAGGTGTTTCAGTCTCCCTACATAATTATGAGAGGTGTTTCAGTCTCCCTACATAATTATGAGTGATGAGAGGTGTTTCAGTCTCCCTACATAATGATGAGAGGTGTTTCAGTCTCCCTACATAATGATGAGAGGTGTTTCAGTCTCCCTACATAATGATGAGAGGTGTTCAGTCTCCCTACATAATTATGAGTGATGAGAGGTGTTTCAGTCTCCCTACATAATGATGAGAGGTGTTTCAGTCTCCCTACATAATGATGAGAGGTGTTTCAGTCTCCCTACATAATGATGAGAGGTGTTCAGTCTCCCTACATACTTATGAGTGATGAGAGGTGTTTCAGTCTCCCTACATAATGATGAGAGGTGTTTCAGTCTCCCTACATAATTATGAGTGATGAGAGGTGTTTCAGTCTCCCTACATAATGATGAGAGGTGTTTCAGTCTCCCTACATAATGATGAGAGGTGTTTCAGTCTCCCTACATAATGATGAGAGGTGTTCAGTCTCCCTACATACTTATGAGTGATGAGAGGTGTTTCAGTCTCCCTACATAATGATGAGAGGTGTTTCAGTCTCCCTACATAATTATGAGAGGTGTTTCAGTCTCCCTACATAGTGATGAGAGGTGTTCCTGTCTCCCTACATACTTATGAGTGATGAGAGGTGTTTCAGTCTCCCTACATAATGATGAGAGGTGTTTCAGTCTCCCTACATAATTATGAGAGGTGTTTCAGTCTCCCTACATAATGATGAGAGGTGTTTCAGTCTCCCTACATAGTGATGAGAGGTGTTCCAGTCTCCCTACATAATTATGAGTGATGAGAGGTGTTTCAGTTTCCCTACATACTTATGAGTGATGAGAGGTGTTTCAGTCTCCCTACATAATTATGAGAGGTGTTTCAGTCTCCCTACATAGTGATGAGAGGTGTTTCAGTCTCCCTACATAATTATGAGAGGTGTTTCAGTCTCCCTACATAGTGATGAGAGGTGTTTCAGTTTCCCTACATAATGATGAGAGGTGTTTCAGTCTCCCTACATAGTGATGAGAGGTGTTTCAGTCTCCCTACATAATTATGAGTGATGAGAGGTGTTTCAGTTTCCCTACATAATGATGAGAGGTGTTTCAGTTTCCCTACATAATGATGAGAGGTGTTTCAGTCTCCCAACATGAGAGTGACGAGAGGTGTTTCAGTCTCCCTACATGAGAGTGACGAGAGGTGTTTCAGTCTCCCTACATGAGAGTGACGAGAGGTGTTTCAGTCTCCCTACATGAGAGTGACGAGAGGTGTTTCAGTCTCCCTACATGAGAGTGACGAGAGGTGTTTCAGTCTCCCTACATGAGAGTGACGAGAGGTGTTTCAGTCTCCCTACATGAGAGTGACGAGAGGTGTTTCAGTCTCCCTACATGAGAGTGACGAGAGGTGTTTCAGTCTCCCTACATGAGAGTGACGAGAGGTGTTTCAGTCTCCCTACATGAGAGTGACGAGAGGTGTTTCAGTCTCCCTACATGAGAGTGACGAGAGGTGTTTCAGTCTCCCTACATGAGAGTGACGAGAGGTGTTTCAGTCTCCCTACATGAGAGTGACGAGAGGTGTTTCAGTCTCCCTACATGAGAGTGACGAGAGGTGTTTCAGTCTCCCTACATGAGAGTGACGAGAGGTGTTTCAGTCTCCCTACATGAGATTGACGAGAGGTGTTTCAGTCTCCCTACATGAGAGTGACGAGAGGTGTTTCAGTCTCCCTACATGAGATTGACGAGAGGTGTTTCAGTCTCCCTACATGAGATCGAGAGGTGTTTCAGTCTCCCTACATGAGAGTGACGAGAGGTGGTTTCAGTCTCCCTACATGAGAGTGACGAGAGGTGTTTCAGTCTCCCTACATGAGAGTGACGAGAGGTGTTTCAGTCTCCCTACATGAGAGTGACGAGAGGTGTTTCAGTCTCCCTACATGAGAGTGACGAGAGGTGTTTCAGTCTCCCTACATGAGAGTGACGAGAGGTGTTTCAGTCTCCCTACATGAGAGTGACGAGAGGTGTTTCAGTCTCCCTACATGAGAGTGACGAGAGGTGTTTCAGTCTCCCTACATGAGAGTGACGAGAGGTGTTTCAGTCTCCCTACATGAGAGTGACGAGAGGTGTTTCAGTCTCCCTACATGAGAGTGACGAGAGGTGTTTCAGTCTCCCTACATGAGAGTGACGAGAGGTGTTTCAGTCTCCCTACATGAGATTGACGAGAGGTGTTTCAGTCTCCCTACATGAGATTGACGAGAGGTGTTTCAGTCTCCCTACATGAGAGTGACGAGAGGTGTTTCAGTCTCCCTACATGAGATTGACGAGAGGTGTTTCAGTCTCCCTACATGAGTGACGAGAGGTGTTTCAGTCTCCCTACATGAGAGTGACGAGAGGTGTTTCAGTCTCCCTACATGAGAGTGACGAGAGGTGTTTCAGTCTCCCTACATGAGAGTGACGAGAGGTGTTTCAGTCTCCCTACATGAGAGTGACGAGAGGTGTTTCAGTCTCCCTACATGAGAGTGACGAGAGGTGTTTCAGTCTCCCTACATGAGAGTGACGAGAGGTGTTTCAGTCTCCCTACATGAGAGTGACGAGAGGTGTTTCAGTCTCCCTACATGAGAGTGACGAGAGGTGTTTCAGTCTCCCTACATGAGAGTGACGAGAGGTGTTTCAGTCTCCCATACATGAGAGTGACGAGAGGTTGTTTCAGTCTCCCTACATGAGAGTGACGAGAGGTGTTTCAGTCTCCCTACATGAGAGTGACGAGAGGTGTTTCAGTCTCCCTACATGGAGAGTGACGAGAGGTGTTTCAGTCTCCCTACATGAGTGACAGAGGTGTTCAGTCTCCCCTACATGAGAGTGACGAGAGGTTGTTTCAGTTTCTCTCCTACATGAGAGTGACGAGAGGTGTTTCAGTCTCCCTACATGAGAGTGACGAGAGGTGTTTTCAGTCTCCCTACATGAGAGTGACGAGAGGTGTTTCAGTCTCCCTACATGAGAGTGACGAGAGGTGTTTCAGTCCTCCCTACATGAGAGTGACGAGAGGTGTTTCAGTCTCCCTACATGAGAAGTGACGAGAGGTGTTTCAGTCTCCCTACATGAGTGACGAGAGGTGTTTCAGTCTCCCTACATGAGAGTGACGAGAGGTGTTTCAGTCTCCCTACATGAGAGTGACGAGAGGTTGTTCAGTCTCCCTACATGAGAGTGACGAGAGGTGTTTCAGTCTCCCTACATGAGAGTGACGAGAGGTGTTTCAGTCTCCCTACATGAGAGTGACGAGAGGTGTTTCAGTCTCCCTACATGAGAGTGACGAGAGGTGTTCAGTCTCCCTACATGAGAGTGACGAGAGGTGTTTCAGTCTCCCTACATGAGAGTGACGAGAGGGTGTTTCAGTCTCCCTACATGAGAGTGACGAGAGGTGTTTCAGTCTCCCTACATGAGAGTGACGAGAGGTGTTTCAGTCTCCCTACATGAGAGTGACGAGAGGTGTTTCAGTCTCCCTACATGAGAGTGACGAGAGGTGTTTTCAGTCTCCCTACATGAGAGTGACGAGAGGTGTTTCAGTCTCCCTACATGAGAGTGACGAGAGGTGTTTCAGTCTCCCTACATGAGAGTGACGAGAGGTGTTTCAGTCTCCCTACATGAGAGTGACGAGAGGTGTTTCAGTCTCCCTACATGAGAGTGACGAGAGGTGTTTCAGTCTCCCTACATGAGAGTGACGAGAGGTGTTTCAGTCTCCCTACATGAGAGTGACGAGAGGTGTTTCAGTCTCCCTACATGAGAGTGACGAGAGGTGTTTCAGTCTCCCTACATGAGAGTGACGAGAGGTGTTTCAGTCTCCCTACATGAGAGTGACGAGAGGTGTTTCAGTCTCCCTACATGAGAGTGACGAGAGGTGTTTCAGTCTCCCTACATGAGAGTGACGAGAGGTGTTTCAGTCTCCCTACATGAGAGTGACGAGAGGTGTTTCAGTCTCCCTACATGAGAGTGACGAGAGGTGTTTCAGTCTCCCTACATGAGAGTGACGAGAGGTGTTTCAGTCTCCTAGGTCACGAGAGGGTTTCGTCCCTACATGAGAGTGACGAGAGGTGTTTCAGTCTCCCTACATGAGAGTGACGAGAGGTGTTTCAGTCTCCCTACATGAGAGTGACGAGAGGTGTTTCAGTCTCCCTACATGAGAGTGACGAGAGGTGTTTCAGTCTCCCTACATGAGAGTGACGAGAGGTGTTTCAGTCTCCCTACATGAGAGTGACGAGAGGTGTTTCAGTCTCCCTACATGAGAGTGACGAGAGGTGTTTCAGTCTCCCTACATGAGAGTGACGAGAGGTGTTTCAGTCTCCCTACATGAGAGTGACGAGAGGTGTTTCAGTCTCCCTACATGAGAGTGACGAGAGGTGTTTCAGTCTCCCTACATGAGAGTGACGAGAGGTGTTTCAGTCTCCCTACATGAGAGTGACGAGAGGTGTTTCAGTCTCCCTACATGAGAGTGACGAGAGGTGTTTCAGTCTCCCTACATGAGAGTGACGAGAGGTGTTTCAGTCTCCCTACATGAGAGTGACGAGAGGTGTTTCAGTCTCCCTACATGAGAGTGACGAGAGGTGTTTCAGTCTCCCTACATGAGAGTGACGAGAGGTGTTCAGTCTCCCTACATGAGAGTGACGAGAGGTGTTTCAGTCCCTACATGAGAGTGACGAGAGGTGTTTCAGTCTCCCTACATGAGAGTGACGAGAGGTGTTTCAGTCTCCCTACATGAGAGTGACGAGAGGTGTTTCAGTCTCCCTACATGAGAGTGACGAGAGGTGTTTCAGTCTCCCTACATGAGAGTGACGAGAGGTGTTTCAGTCTCCCTACATGAGAGTGACGAGAGGTGTTTCAGTCTCCCTACATGAGAGTGACGAGAGGTGTTTCAGTCTCCCTACATGAGAGTGACGAGAGGTGTTTCAGTCTCCCTACATGAGAGTGACGAGAGGTGTTTCAGTCTCCCTACATGAGAGTGACGAGAGGTGGTTTCAGTCTCCCTACATGAGAGTGACGAGAGGTGTTTCAGTCTCCCTACATGAGAGTGACGAGAGGTGTTTCAGTCTCCCTACATGAGAGTGCAGAGAGGTGTTTCAGTCTCCCTACATGAGAGTGACGAGAGGTGTTTCAGTCTCCCTACATGAGAGTGACGAGAGGTGTTTCAGTCTCCCTACATGAGAGTGACGAGAGGTGTTTCAGTCTCCCTACATAGTGACGAGAGGTGTTTCAGTCTCCCTACATGAGAGTGACGAGAGGTGTTTCAGTCTCCCTACATGAGAGTGACGAGAGGTGTTTCAGTCTCCCTACATGAGAGTGACAAGAGGTATTTCAGTCTCCCTACATGAGAGTGACGAGAGGTGTTTCAGTCTCCCTACATGAGAGTGACGAGAGGTGTTTCAGTCTCCCTACATGAGAGTGACGAGAGGTGTTTCAGTCTCCCTACATGAGAGTGACGAGAGGTGTTTCAGTCTCCCTACATGAGAGTGACGAGAGGTGTTTCAGTCTCCCTACATGAGAGTGACGAGAGGTGTTTCAGTCTCCCTACATGAGAGTGACGAGAGGTGTTTCAGTCTCCCTACATGAGAGTGACGAGAGGTGTTTCAGTCTCCCTACATGAGAGTGACGAGAGGTGTTTCAGTCTCCCTACATGAGAGTGACGAGAGGTGTTTCAGTCTCCCTACATGAGAGTGACGAGAGGTGTTTCAGTCTCCCTACATGAGAGTGACGAGAGGTGTTTCAGTCTCCCTACATGAGAGTGACGAGAGGTGTTTCAGTCTCCCTACATGAGAGTGACGAGAGGTGTTTCAGTCTCCCTACATGAGAGTGACGAGAGGTGTTTCAGTCTCCCTACATGAGAGTGACGAGAGGTGTTTCAGTCTCCCTACATGAGAGTGACGAGAGGTGTTTCAGTCTCCCTACATGAGAGTGACGAGAGGTGTTTCAGTCTCCCTACATGAGAGTGACGAGAGGTGTTTCAGTCTCCCTACATGAGAGTGACGAGAGGTGTTTCAGTCTCCCTACATGAGAGTGACGAGAGGTGTTTCAGACACAATTATGCACTATAGCTGTATTGTTTCGCATCGGGAGAGTTCGACCAATGACGTCATTGGTTGATTGAGCCTGCTGTCTGATCTAAAAAAATATGTTTGTCATGTTTTGTAACAATTGTTTGTTGTGGTCTTTGTGTTTCGCCCGATGGCACGATCACGCCAGCAGCGAGTAGATATTGTTGTCCTTGTTCAATAGAGTCATTGGACTTGCCTCAACAATGTTCCTATCTGCCAAGCACATTGCAGGATATCTAGGTTGACTAATTTTTCCTGGTTTTGTAAAGACTAAAGCCTGATGGGAGCCCTACTATCTTGTTCAAACTCTTGATGGCAGGCTTTTCCAAAAACGGGGGAGGTACTAGTTTACAGGTTCATGTAAGTTATTTTACCATCGACTTGTCTATCCGAGACGGCTAAATAATTACAATGGTTTGTTTCTTTTAATTCCTCTTTCCAAGAAGAGATGGACGACAGCATTTATTTGTACGTTTCCATAGGAACATACAGTCCTATTTATTTGAGCTGGAATACACCGAAGAAGAGTTGAGGCAGCAAGAAAAAGAACTGCGAGACCAGCAAGCAGCGGCAGCAGCCTAGACCAGCTGGACTCAGGACTCAGGAGGACCAATAACAAACGAGTAAAGTTGTTTTGCTGTCGGTAGCTAGCTAGCAATATAAGCACACTTAAAAAAAAAAAATGATACGAGGCAGTGTTGTTCAGTACAATTTGGTGATTGAATAGTACCATTACAAGGCAAGCTAGCCATGTTTATCTAGCTAGCGGTGTACTTGCTACACCTAACATGTACTGTAGTCTAACGTTATAGCTAGCTAGCTAACTAGCCTACCTAGGCCCAGTGCCTCTCATTAGGAACAAAACTGGATATATTTTTGATGATAATGGCAGAGAGTAAAGGAATGACTTTGTCTTGATGACTCATATTAGTCTTGGAGTAGCTATACCTGTGTGTTGTAGCTAACTAGCTAGCTAACATGTGATTGTGAGACGTCTCATATTAGTCTTGGAGTAGCTATACCTGTGTGTTGTAGCTAACTAGCTAGCTAACATGTGTTTGTGAGATGTCTCATATTAGTCTTGGAGTAGCTATACCTGTGTGTTGTATCTAACTAGCTAGCTAACATGTGTTTGTGAGATGTCTCATATTAGTCTTGGAGTAGCTATACCTGTGTGTTGTATCTAACTAGCTAGCTAACATGTGTTTGTGAGATGTCTCATATTAGTCTTGGAGTAGCTATACCTGTGTGCTGTAGCTAACTAGCTAGCTAACATGTGTTTGTGAGATGACTCATATTAATCTTGGAGTAGCTATACCTGTGTGTTGTAGCTAACTAGCTAGCTAACATGTGTTTGTGGGTTGTCTCAAATTCTACACCATGCTGCTACGGTAGGACAGTACACAACGATTGCCCATGAATGTGTAATAGCATTTTGGTCTTTCTCTCACACACAAAACCGCTTGGATACAAAGAAGTTGATGACTTTCAAGAGGAGATGTGAAAAGTCCCATAACAACTCTTGTATCAAAGTGACTCTGAACACCTCACTGCACCACCCAAACACATCATATACAAGTATTCCCTTTGTAGAACTGTAGTATTTATTAGAAGCGTTAGTAGCATATTTTTCTTCTACTGTATATATATATATATATATACACACAATGCCCCATCAATAATGGGATGTTGTGATGGGATATACAGTGGGGCAAAAAAGTATTTAGTCAGCCACCAATTGTGCAAGTTCTCCCACTTAAAAAGATGAGAGAGGCCTGTAATTTTCATCATAGGTACACTTCAACTATGAAAGCATTTCAAGGTCCTGGAGTGGCCTAGCCAGTCTCCAGATCTCAACCCCATAGAAAATCTTGGGAGGGAGTTGAAAGTCTGTGTTGCCCAGCAACAGCCCCAAAACATCACTGCTCTAGAGGAGATCTGCATGGAGGAATGGGCCAAAATACCAGCAACAGTGTGTGAAAACCTTGTGAAGACTTACAGAAAACGTTTGACCTCTGTCATTGCCAACAAAGGGTATATAACAAAGTATTGAGATAAACTTTTGTTATTGACCAAATACTTATTTTCCACCATAATTTAGCAAATCAATTCATAAAAAATCCTACAATGTGATTTTCTGGATTTTTTTTCTCATTTTGTCTGTCATAGTTGAAGTGTACCGATGATGAAAATTTCAGGCCTCTCTAATCTTTTTAAGTGGGAGAACTTGCACAATTGGTGGCTGACTAAATACTTTTTTGCCCTACTGTAGATGGGCTATGTACAGGTGCAGTGATCTGTGAGCTGCTCTGACAGCTGGTGCTTAAAGCTAGTCAGGGAGATATGAGTCTCCAGCTTCAGAGATTTTTGCAGTTCGTTCTAGTCATTGGCAGCAGAGAACTGGAAGGAAAGACGACCAAAGGAGGAATTGGCTTTGGAGGTGACCAGTGAGATATACCTGCTGGAGCGCGTGCTACGAGTGGGTGCTGCTATGGTGACCAGTGAGCTGAGATAAGGCGGGGCTTTACCTAGCAGAGAATTGTAGATGACCTGGAGCCAGTGGGTTTTGCAACGAGTATGAAGCGAGGGCCAACCAACTAGAGCAATCAGGTTGCAATGGTGGGTAGTATATGGGGCTTTGGCGACAAAACGGATGGCACTGTGATAGACTGCATCCAGTTTGTTGAGTAGAGTGTTGGAGGCTATTTTATAGATGACATCACCGAAGTCGAGGATCGGTAGGATGGTCAGTTTTACGAGGGTATGTTTGGCAGCATGAGTGAAGGAGGCTTTGTTGTGATATTGGAAGCCGATTCTAGATTTAATTTTGGATTGGAGATGCTTAATGTGAGTCTGGAAGGAGAGTTTACAGTCTAACCAGACACCTAGGTATTTGTAGTTGTCCACGTATTCTAAGTCAGAGCCGTCCAGAGTAGTGATGCTGGACAGGCGAGCAGGTGCGGGCAGTGATCGGTTGAATAGCATGCATTTAGTTTTCCCTGCCTGCAAGAGCAGTTTGAGGCCATGGAAGGAGAGTTGTATGGCATTGAAGCTGGTCTGGAGGTTAGTTAACACAGTGTCCAAAGAGGGGCCAGAAGTATACAGAATGGTGTCGTCTGCGTAGAGGTGTACCAGAGAATCACCAGCAGCAAGAGCAACATCATTGATGTATACAGAGACGAGAGTCGACCTGAGGATTGAACCCTGTAGCACCCCCATAGAGACAGCCAGAGGTCCGGACAGCAAGCCCTCCGATTTGACACACTGAACTCTATCAGAGAAGTAGTTGGTAAACCAGGCGAGGCAATCATTTGAGAAACCAAGGCTGTCAAGTCTGCCAATAACAATGTGGTGATTGACAAGAGTCGAGAGCCTTGGCCAGGTCGATGAATATGGCTGCACAGTAATGTCTCTTATCGATGGCGGTTATGATGTCGCTTAGGACCTTGAGCGTTGCTGAACAGCGTGGCTGAGGTGCACCCATGACCCGCTCTGAAACCAGATTGCATAGCGGAGAAGGTACGGTGGGATTCGAAATGGTCGGAAATCTGTTTGTTAACTTGGCTTTCGAAGACCTTAGAAAGACAGGGTAGGATAGATATAGGTCTGTAGCAGTTTGGGTCTAGAGTGTCCTATGATATGTAGATAATAACTAGATAGGTATAAACAATATGATAGCAGCTCCACCCAGTCCTATGATATGTAGATAATAACTGGCTATGTATAAACAATATGGTAGCAGCTCCACCTTGCCCTCTGATAGTGGGATTGTTTTTGCATATTGCCTTTACCTATCAAATCCTTTCTATACTGAACAAAAATAGACGTTTCGGTCCCATGTTCCATGAGCAGAAATAAAAGATTGCAGAAATGTTCCATACGCACAAAAAGCTTCTTTCTCACAAATTTGGTGAATAGATTTGTTCACATCCCTGTTAGTGAGCATTTTTTCATTTGCTAAGTTAATCCATCCACCTGACAGGTGGGCCTATCGAGAACCTGATTAAACAAGACACAGGTGCACCTTGTGCTGGGGACAATAAAAGGCCACTCTAAAATGTACAGTTTTGTCAGACAACATAATTCCACAGATGGCTCAAGTTTTAAAAGAATGTGCAATTGGCATGCTGACTGCAGGGATGTCCACCCGACCTGTTGCCAGATAATTTAATTTAAATTTCTCTACCATAAGAGAGAAATAAGAGTGGATAGGGCTAGGGGTTGTTTCTAGATGGGGGATAGGGCTAGGGGTTGTTTCTGGACAGGGGATGGGGGATAGGGCAAGGGGTTGTTTCTGGACAGGGAATGGGGGATGGGGGATAGGGCTAGGGGTTGTTTCTGGATGGGGGATGGGGGTTGTTTCTGGACAGGGGATGGGGGATGGGGGATAGGGCTAGGGGTTGTTTCTGGACGGGAGATGGGGGATAGGGGTTGTTTCTGAACAGGGGATGTGGGATAGGGGTTGTTTCTGGACGGGAGATGGGGGATAGGGGTTGTTTCTGGACAGGGGATGGGGGATAGGGCTAGGGGTTGTTTCTGAACGAGGGGATGGGGGATAGGGCTAGGGTTTGTGTTTGGACGGAGTATAGGGCTAGGGGCCGTTTCTGAACAGGGGATGGGGGATAGGGCTAGGGTTTGTTTCTGGAGAGGGGATGGGGGACAGGGGTTGTTTCTGGACAGGGGATGGGGGATAGGGGTTGATTCTGGACAGGGGATGGGGGATAGGGCTAGGGGTTGTGTCTGGACAAGGTATAGGGCTAGGGGTTGTTTCTGAACAGGGGATGAGGGATAGGGCTAGGGGTTGTTTCTGGACAGGGGATGGGGGATAGGGCTAGGGATTGTTTCTGGACAGGGGATAGGGGTTGTTTCTGGATGGGGAATAGGGCTAGGGGTTGTTTCTGGACAGGGGATGAGGGATAGGGCTAGGGGTTGTTTCTGGACAGGGGATGGGGGATAGGGGTTGTTTCTGGAGAGGGGACAGGGGATAGGGCTAGGGGTTGTTTCTGGACAGGGGATGGGGGATAGGGCTAGGGGTTGTTTCTGGACAGGGGATGGGGGATAGGGGTTGTTTCTGGACAGGGGATTGGGGATAGGGGTTGTTTCTGGACAGGGGATCGGGGATAGGGCTAGGGGTCGTTTCTGGACGGGAGATGGGGGATAGGGGTTGTTTCTGAACAGGGGATGGGGGATAGGGGTTGTTTCTGGACGGGAGATGGGGGATAGGGGTTGTTTCTGGACAGGGGATGGGGGATATGACTAGGGGTTGTTTCTGGTCGAGGGGATGGGGGATAGGGCTAGGGGTTGTTTCTGGATGAGGGGATGGGGGATAGGGCTAGGGTTTGTGTTTGGACAGGGTATAGGGCTAGGGGTCGTTTCTGAACAGGGGATGGTGGATAGGGCTAGGGTTTGTTTCTGGAGAGGGGATGGGGGATAGGGGTTGTTTCTGGACAGGGGATGGGGCATAGGGGTTGATTCTGGACAGGGGATGGGGGATAGGGCTAGGGGTTGTTTCTGAACAGGGGATGAGGGATAGGGCTAGGGGTTGTTTCTGGACAGGGTATGGGGGATAGGGGTTGTTTCTGGACAGGGGATGGGGGATAGGGGTTGTTTCTGGACAGGGTATGTGGGATAGGGCTAGGGGTTGTTTCTGGACAGGGAATGGGGATAGGGGTTGTTTCTGGACAGGGGATGTGGGATAGGGCTAGGGGTTGTTTCTGGACAGGGGATGGGGGATAGGGGTTGTTTCTGGAGAGGGGACAGGGGATAGGGCTAGGGGTTGTTTCTGGACAGGGGATGGGGGCTAGGGGTTGTTTCTGGACAGGGGATGGGGGCTAGGGGTTGTTTCTGGACAGAGGATGGGGGATAGGGCTAGGGGTTGTTTCTGGACAGGGGGTGGGGACTAGGGGTTGTTTCTGGACAGAGGATGAGGGATAGGGCTAGGGGTTCTTTCTGGACAGGGGATGGGGGCTAGGGGTTGTTTCTGGACAGGGGTTGGGGGCTAGGGGTTGTTTCTGGACAGGGGATGGGGAATAGGGGTTGTTTCTGGACAGGGGATGGGGGCTAGGGCTGGGGATAGGGGTTGTTTCTGGACAGGGGGTGGGGGCTAGGGGTTGTTTCTGGACAGAGGATGAGGGATAGGGCTAGGGGTTGTTTCTGGACAGGGGATGGGGGCTAGGGGTTGTTTCTGGACAGGGGTTGGGGGCTAGGGGTTGTTTCTGGACAGGGGATGGGGGATAGGGGTTGTTTCTGGACAGGGGATGGGGGCTAGGGGTTGTTTCTGGACAGGGGATGGGGGCTAGGGGGTGTTTCTGGACAGGGGATGGGGGATAGGGCTAGGGGTTGTTTCTGGACAGGGTATGGGGGATAGGGCTAGGGGTTGTTTCGGGACAGGGGATAGGGGATAGGGCTAGGGGTTGTTTCTGGACAGGGGATGTGGGATAGGGCTATGGATTGTTTCGGGACAGGGGATAGGGCTAGGGGTTGTTTCGGGACAGGGAGGGTGGGATAGGGCTAGGGATTGTTTTGGGACAGGGGATAGGGCTAGGGATTGTTTCGGGACAGGGATTAGGGCTAGGGGTTGTTTCTGAACAGGGGATGAGGGATAGGGCTAGGGGTTGTTTCTGGACAGGATATGGGGGATAGGGCTAGGGATTGTTTCTGGACAGGGGATGGGGGATAGGGCTAGGGATTGTTTCTGGACAGGGGATGTGGGATAGGGCTAGGGGGTGTTTCTGGACAGGGGATGGGGGATAGGGGTTGTTTCTGGACAGGGGATGAGGGATAGGGCTAGGGATTGTTTCTGGACAGGGGATGGGGATAGGGCTAGGGATTGTTTCTGGACAGGGGATGGGGGATAGGGGTTGTTTCTGGACAGGGGATGTGGGATAGGGCTAGGGGTTGTTTCTGGACAGGGGATGGGGGATAGGGGTTGTTTCGGGACAGGGGATGGGGATAGGGCTAGGGGTTGTTTCTGGACAGGGGATGAGGGATTGGGGTTGTTTCTGGACAGGGGATGGGGGATAGGGCAAGGGGTTGTTTCTGGACAGGGGATGGGGGATAGGGGTTGTTTCGGGACAGGGGATGGGGATAGGGCTAGGGGTTGTTTCTGGACAGGGGATGAGGGATTGGGGTTGTTTCTGGACAGGGGATGGGGGATAGGGCAAGGGGTTGTTTCTGGACAGGGGATGAGGGATAGGGCTAGGGGTTATTTCTGGACTGGGGATGTGGGATAGGGGTTGTTTCTGGACAGGGGATGTGGGATAGGGCTAGGGGTTGTTTCTGGACAGGGGGTGGGGGCTAGGGGTTGTTTCTGGACAGGGGATGGGGGATAGGGCTTGGGGTTGTTTCTGGACAGGGGATGGGGGATAGGGCTAGGGATTGTTTCTGGACAGGGGATGGGGGATAGGGCTAGGGATTGTTTCTGGACAGGGGATGGGGGATATGGGTTGTTTCTGGACAGGGGATGTGGGATAGGGGTTGTTTCTGGAGAGGGGACAGGGGATGGGGGATAGGGGTTGTTTCTGGACAGGGGATGGGGGCTAGGGGGTTGTTTCTGGACAGGGGATGGGGGCTAGGGGGTGGTTTCTGGACAGGGGATGGGGGATAGGGACTGTTTCTGGAGAGGGGATGGGGGCTAGGGGGTGGTTTCTGGACAGGGGATGGGGGCTAGGGGGTGGTTTCTGGACAGGGCATGGGGGATAGGGGTTGTTTCTGGACAGGGGATGGGGGCTAGGGGGTGGTTTCTGGACAGGGGATGGGGGCTAGGGGGTTGTTTCCGGACAGGGGATGGGGGCTAGGGGGTGGTTTCTGGACAGGGGATGGGGATAGGGGTTGTTTCTGGACAGGGGATAGGGGATAGGTGTTGTTTCTGGACAGGGGATGGGGGATAGGGGTTGTTTCTGGACAGGGGATGGGGGCTAGGGGTTGTTTCTGGACAGGGGATGGGGGATAGGGCTAGGGGTTGTGTCTGGAGAGGGGACAGGGGATGGGGGCTAGGGGGTTGTTTCTGGACAGGGGATGGGGGCTAGGGGGTTGTTTCTGGACAGGGGATGGGGGCTAGGGGGTTGTTTCTGGACAGGGGATGGGGGCTAGGGGGTTGTTTCTGGACAGGGGATGGGGGCTAGGGGGTTGTTTCTGGACAGGGGATGGGGGCTAGGGGGTTGTTTCTGGACAGGGGATGGGGGCTAGTGGGTTGTTTCTGGACAGGGGGCCCACCCTATTATTTTCACCAATCAAGGGGATCAGTGGTCATGGAGAAGAAGAAGAGGACAGGAAATCATGTAAGACTACTTGGACGTAGGAAAAGTGTTGCACTGCTGTTTTCCATTGCGCTATTTTCCAGGACATTTATGCAGAGGCATAGTCTAACGAGGAGATAACTTTTAATAGCAGTTATTAAACAGAGCAATTCAGACAGTCATTTCACCTTCAGCCCCCTGATTGAAGATGTATTATTCTCTATGACATCAATCCTGCGGTCAACTACTTGATTAGTGGATGTGCCTGAGTGCGTAAGAGAACCCTCTTCCTATTGACAATCGACCAAATGTGACCTTTGAAATGAATTAATTTCCGGGGTAACTTATTAACATTAATGCTGAAATTCATGCATTCGTTTTAACGACATTGTCCCTGCCACATCTATCATAATTTCAAAAGCAGCCGAGTGTGACAAAGAGCTGGCTCTGCAAGGCGTGGATCTGCAGTAACCGACCCAGCTGTTGTCGTCAAACTCGTTCATATTATGATGGACTGGGCTTCAGGCCTTCTGGCTTCCTCTCCACACCTACACTGAACAAAAAAATATAAATGCAACATGTAAAGTATTGGTCTCATGTTTCATGAGCTGAAATAAAAGAAACCAGACATGTTCCATACGCACAAAAAGCTTATTTCATCCTCAAATGTTTTGCACAAATGTGTTTCCATCGCTGTTAGTAAGCATTTCTCCTTTGCCAAGATAATCCATCCACCTGACAGGTGTGGCATATCAAGAAGCTGATTAAACAGCATGATCATTACACAGGTGCACCTTGTGCCGGGGCACAATAAAATGTTATATTTCAATCGACAGATTTCCTTATATGAACTGTAACTCAGTAAAATCTTTGAAATTGTTGCCTGTTGTATTTATATTTTTTGGTTCAGTATATCCCTGCTGCATCATACCATCCAGAGGTGGGTTCAAATACTATTTGAAATCTTTCAAATAGTTAGAGAATTTGCTCTAGCCTGTCTGTAGTGAGTGGGGTTTAGGGACAATTCTATTGGTTCCCATTGTGCCAGGAAATGTCAATCAAGCACAAAAAAGTATTATTTTGGATACTATTTGAACCCAGGTCTGCCAGAAATAATACACACATAGGCAGCTGTATCCTCGACATGACACCTGACATCAACACGCAGAGGCTCGCCTCAATTCTGAGCCCTAAAACCGCAATGGAACAAACATGGCATGAAAGATACTGTTGAGAAAATGGGGAGAAAACGCTCTTGAGATGTATGATGCCTAACATCATGACAATACGTATACATTACACCAAGATCCTCTGCATGTGTCGGTCCCTGAGGTTTTACCAACCTCGATTTGTTCTTCCAGAGCTCTAACAGACTGTTTACATCGCCTTGGTAACTCCTGAGGCAGTCGCCACATCAAGCACTCGACGCACGCCAGCTTGAACTGGCTCCATTGCATCTATCTCAAATTGTCCCCTCTAGGCATTGGTTTCGATAGTGTTTCTTCCCCCCCCCCCCTAAAAGAACCCCTAAAATAACCTATTTTATGTTAAACCTATATGTGATATTAAAGACAGGGAAGTGCCAATTGAGTTGTGTTAAACGTTCTCTTTTCACTTCCTTCCTGTCACAAGGCATGACTCATTCAACAAACTAGTTTCTAATGCCACTACAGTTGGAAGGCTGAGTGAATCCGACCTGACAGTATTGCATAAATCCGAGGCCCTCAATTTAAAGTTGCTTTGAGGGAAACGTCCACAAATCCACTCGCAGTATTAAGACTTGGCAGTAGGTAGCGCCACTTCTGAGAGGTTTATTACGGGGTGTCCTCCTTCACACTTTGCTGAGTTGCGTCAACTGCGGCTGCCGAGACGATATCTGAGGCGTCACAGAGCCACGTACTATTGGTGACAATCTTGACTTAGGTACGTAAAATTTACTTTCTTTTGCGTGAAACGTTCAGAGATTATTAGAGTTGGGTGTTTTGCGAAATTTGTATTCATTTAAATAAATATTTAGCAGAAAGAGAGGTGAAAACATTTCTGTAGGCCTAGTTGTATTGGTAAATAGTTAATGACGATTCACACAGAACTACAGAACTACTTCTCAGATTTGGGTTGTTTGCGGCCTGTGGAGAAATTGATTTATATCAAGGCAATTTGAAGTGCGTCTCTATACTGCATTCAACTACTAATCTCACCATTAATCTGTCTTCTTGAAAGTGTTCGACAACAAAAGGAAATGTTTCCCTTTGAAATCCAAGTATCAATATATTTTCCCTCGATTAACATCACAGAGGGCTAAGAAACTAGAACAGGGGAAATTATTCATATGGACGTACTTTACGAGACGATCAAACAAAGGAGACTGAACCTTTTTCAAATTAGGAGGATTTGCGCCGAACCTTCTTCAAATCTAGGAGGAGTTGAGCCTGAACCTTCTTCAAATCTAGGAGGAGTTGAGCCTGAACCTTCTTCAAATCTAGGAGGAGTTGAGCCTGAACCTTCTTCAAATCTAGGAGGAGTTGAGCCTGAACCTTCTTCAAATCTAGGAGGAGTTGAGCCTGAACCTTCTTCAAATCTAGGAGGACTTGAGACTGAACCTTTTTCAAATCTAGGAGGAGTTGAGACTGAACCTTTTTCAAATCTAGACTGAAGATTCTGCAAATCTAGGAGGAGTTGAGACTGAAGATTCTTCAAAACAACAAGGAAGAGTTGGGACTGAACATTCTTCAAATCAAAGAGGAGTTGAGACTGAACATTCTTCAAATCAACGAGGAGTTGAGACTGAACATTCTTCAAATCAACAAGGAGTTGAGACTGAACATTCTTCAAATCAACGAGGAGTTGAGACTGAACATTCTTCAAATCAATGAGGAGTTGAGACCGAACATTCTTCAAATCAATGAGGAGTTGAGACCGAACATTCTTCAAATCAATGAGGAGTTGAGACCGAACATTCTTCAAATCAATGAGGAGTTGAGACCGAACATTCTTCAAATCTAGGAGGAGTTGAGACTGAACATTCTTCAAATCAACAAGGAGGACTTGAGTTATTATGAACAGTATCTAAAGAGTAAACTGAGCTGAATTGAGTGTCTGTGTGTGAGAGTATGTATGAGTGGAGTGTGTGTGTGTGTGTGTGTGTGTGTGACTGTGAGCGAGATGGAGAGTATGTATGTATGTATGCGAGAGAAAGCGAGGGGGAGGGGAGATAGAGAGAGAGAATGTGTGTCTGTGTGGGGTTCTGTGTCTCAATCAGCTTTTGTCATTTCTGTCCTCCATTAGGGTTATCTAATACACTGAGCCACTCGTTCTGCTCCCATCATTGTCTCAGAATGATCCTCCACCAACGCTCTCGCACAAGTACGAAATGAATTCAATGTATTTCAATAATAACTGTTAGTTATATTAAAGATAGGCAGTGTATGGGTTCCCAGAGCTCACTTTTACCGCTCCAGGCATTTCTCTCCAATATTGGCTGCTGTTCAGAACAAGAGAGAGAATCACCTTGTGTTTAACAATGGAGGTGGATGGGCCATCTAAACACAAGGGAGGTATATGGGCCATCTAAACACAAGGGAGGTGGATGGGCCATCTAAACACAAGGGAGGTGGATGGGCCATTTAGACACAAGGGAAGTGGATGGGCCATTTAGACACAAGGGAGGTGGATGGGCCATTTAGACACAAGGGAGATGGATGGGCCATTTAGACACAAGGGAGATGGATGGGCCATTTAAACACAAGGGAGGTGGATGGGCCATTTAGACACAAGGGAGGTGGATGGGCCATTTAGACACAAGGGAGGTGGATGGGCCATTTAAACACAAGGGAGTGGGATGGGGCATTTAAACACAAGGGAGGTGGATGGGCCATCTAAACACAAGGGAGGTGAATGGGCCATTTAAACACAAGGGAGGTAAATGGACCATTTAAACACAAGGGAGGTGGATGGGCCATCTAAACACAAGGGAGGTGGATGGGCCATTTAGACACAAGGGAGGTGGATGGGCCATTTAGACACAAGGGAGGTGGATGGGCCATCTAAACACAAGGGAGGTGGATGGGCCATTTAGACACAAGGGAGGTGGATGGGCCATTTAGACACAAGGGAGGTGGATGGGCCATTTTGACACAAGGGAGGTGGATGGGCCATTTTGACACAAGGGAGGTGGATGGGCCATTTAGACGCAAGGGAGGTGGATGGGCCATTTAGACACAAGGGAGATGGATGGGCCATTTAAACACAAGGGAGGTGGATGGGCCATTTAGACACAAGGGAGGTGGATGGGCCATTTAAACACAAGGGAGGTGGATGGGCCATTTAGACACAAGGGAGGTGGATTGGCCATCTAAACACAAGGGAGGTGGATGGGCCATTTAAACACAAGGGAGGTGGATGGGCCATTTAAACACAAGGGAGGTGGATAAAGAGAAGACTTCTACTGATGATCAAGAAGTGGGAGAGACGGAGAGATTCTTTCCGTTATCGGAAAGGATTCGGAGCGACGCTGTGGGTCCACGGGGGGCATGGGGGAGTGAGACGAGAGGGCCCTGGGTTTATGTGTCTATCAATGCCACGTCTTTTCAGGATCATGGTTCAAGGCACATGGCAAGGGAAAAGGAAAGGGGAGACTGGTACGTCACCTTGGGTGTTTGGCGGGTCGCTAAGGACCCTGAGCTAGTAGAGACTATGTTCTCTGGTGTCTAAAAGGGGGGGGGGGGGGGGGGGGTGATGCTCTAGGCCTGGGAAAGAGCGGCTACGGGGGTGTAGAGTGTGTGATTGAGAGAAGTAGGCCAACTGGACACACAACTTCTGTCTGGTGCTGTGGAACTGAGTTAAGACAATTCAAGTGGGGTGTGGAGATGTACATGAAGAAAACACGGACAGAGATAGAGAGGTTGAGTGGGGCTGCAAAAACGAACAAACAAACAAAGCTATTTGTTGTGTATCTAGGCCATGATGAATCCTGTAAACATGTATTACGTGTAGAATAGCAAAAGAAGAGAAGTTGCAGTAGCCAAGTCTGAAACATTATTTTCTAGTATTTTAGAATATAATTATTTTCACGGTAAATGCAGCAAAAGTGTGGACTTGGTAGTGTGAGAGGGATAGTGTGCACTTGGTATTGTGAGAGAGAATTGGTAACCACAGACTCCGAGAAGGCCCGGAACGTATTTGAAGCGAGATCTCAGATCATTTTTATTTCTATCTTTTAAAATTGCAACCACCCACAGGCTCAGAAGACTCCAGCTGGCAAGCCATTCTGAAGAGAACAGATTCTACACAGACTGGGGCCATAGGGAGACAGGCAGGGAAGTGAAAGAATCCGTACTGTTGATTAAATTTAGTTGATTTAGCCGCTTAGCTTCTCCTCCAGGGTGATTTACAGTTCTACAGAAGATATTTACCTGAGTTGGCTCAGGTTGACTAAGGTAACGCTACAAGTCTTCAAGGTAGGAAGACGAACCTGCAAACCACCGGGTGTGTTTTCTTTTAATATATATTTTTTATATCATCGTTATTTATACAGGTTAGTCTCACTGAGATAAACAATCTATTTTACAAGAGATACCTGGTCCAGAAGCACACCTAACATCATCTCTTAATACAATGAGGCTCTAGGCTCTATGGTCACCTTTAGTATGAAATGCCACTTTCAGTTGGATATTCATTGTACAGTATACGTTGGAATGTAGAATGTAGAATGTAGAATGTGGAATGTAGAATGTAGAATGTGGAATGTAGAATGTAGAATGTAGAATGTAGAATGTGGAATGTAGAATGTAGAATGTGGAATGTAGAATGTGGAATGTAGAATGTGGAATGTAGAATGTAGAATGTGGAATGTAGAATGTAGAATGTAGAACTTCCTTCAACCTACCATCTATTGACCATATCAATTATACTTTTTCCACAGACAGTTTCCTTACTGAGTGTTGGACTCAATGAATGCAGACAATGAAGTATATCTGCTGGTCGAAGACATGAATAAATGTTCCATTCAATACTTTCACCATTCCAAAGACCAGTTTTCTACGGAAGGTAGAATTCTACATTCTACATTCTACATTCTACATTACACTGTAACGGGTTTATAAGTTGCTGCCAACCAAAAATAATGCAACGATACAATCTCAGAGGGCAGTTAAGGGTTAAAGTGTAAAGGTACTTACTCATAGACCTTCAGCTGGAAACATTGGTTATGCAGGAATAGAAACTCTCTCTCTGATCCGTAGTCTATGGAAAGTTTCTCCCTTAGGTCCCTTTGGGGGGGAAAACATTTGAAAGAGAAAGAAAATGACTTAAATGAAACGAGTCCCATGTATTAATTTGAGACACCTCTGAATGAATTTGAGGAACACTAATATTAATCATATGTATCTCTATACATGGGACACACAGGGTCGATTTCTAGCAGTAGCATATTGAAACCAATTTATATTATTTCTCTGTTATTTTACCAGGTAAGTTGACTGAGAACACGTTCTCATTTACAGCAACGACCTGGGGAATAGTTACAGGGGAGAGGAGGGGGATGAATGAGCCAATTGTAAACTGGGGATTATTAGGTGACCGTGATGGTTTTGAGGGCCAGATTGGAATTTAGCCAGGACACCGGGGTTAACACCCCTACTCTTACAATAAGTGCCATGGGATCGTTAATGACCTAAGAGAGTCAGGACACCCGTTTAACGTCCCACCCGAAAGACGGCACCCTACGCAGGGCAGTATCCCCAATCACTGCCCTGGGATATTTATTTTAGACCAGAGGAAAGAGTGCCTCCTACTGGCCCTCCAACACCACTTCCAGCAGCATCTGGTCTCCCATCCAGGAACTGACCAGTACAAACCCTGCTTAGCTTCAGAAGCAAGCCAGCAGTGGTATGCAGGGTGGTATGCTGCTGATTTGACCCCACAAGAGAGAGATGATGATGGTGTGCAAAGCTGTCATCAACATACAGTAAGTTAACATTATACCAAGTACAAAAGACACAGATCAAAAGACCTGGCTCTTTAAAGAAAGAAACTTCCGGAAGACACTTCGTTTAGATCAAGAACATCAGAGAGACTGGAACAAATGTGTCACTTAATGGACGTAAAAAACGATTGCAATGTTGTTAATTTCTGTCACATTTCATTTCCGATTGGCTATTCATGCAGTTTCATTAGAATGCAAAAAAAATACAAAATCTTAAAAGCATTGGCACCCTACCCACACCACAAAATCTCATTTGCTGAATTGACATGCCAGCTTCTGATAATTAAATAATAATAATAACATTTATATATATGATAATATCTAGTTGAAGTAGCCTTTGCTGTTTCTTTAAAAATACAATTTCAAACAAACTAATAAATAGGGGAAGAATAAGTCATAACCAAAATAAATCATTTTACATTTATCCATCATCTTACACCCCAAAAAAATCTTGGTCATTTGTTGCAAGTCAGTGACAAAATAGTTTAGCATTAAATTAAAAGGATATAGGGCCTCTGGTCACTTTCACCTCCCTTCTAACACCTCCAACTTAGAGGGACTGGATTGGTGCTACACGAAGACGACACACACACAGGAAGACGACACACACAGGAAGATGACACACACAGGAAGATGACACACACAGGAAGATGACACACACAGGAAGATGACACACACATGAAGATGACACACACAGGAAGATAACACACACAGGAAGATGACACACACAGGAAGATAACACACACAGGAAGATGACACACACACGAAGATGACACACACACACGAAGATGACACACACACGAAGATGACACACACACGAAGATGACACACACACGAAGATGACGTGCCCTTTCAGACCGTTTCGGTATTGCAATGTCACCAATTATCAGGCCGAAGCAGACTGGCATTCCCTCCCTAATCGAGAATACAGGAACGGAGCCCATTATCTCTCACTTTGCAAAGGCTCCATTTCCATATTTATGATACACAAATGCTAATGCATTTTGGTTGAGGCGGGTACTCTCTCTGGACTGATACGGTGGAGTGGGGTCTCCCACTAAGGTCACAAAGGCAATTGTGTACGTATGTATGTATGTATGTATGTATGTATGTGTATGTGTGTGTGTGTGTGTGTGTGTGTATGTGTGTGTGTGTGTGTGTGTGTATGTGTGTGTGTGTATGTGTGTGTGTGTGTATGTGTGTGTGTGTGTGTGTGTGTGTGTGTGTGTGTGTGTGTGTGTGTGTGTGTGTGTGTGTGTGTGTGTGTGTGTGTGTGTGTGCACACTGCCATTCAAAAGTTTAGGGTCACGTTGTTTTTGACCATTAAAAAAACATAAAATGGATCAGAAATACAGTGTAGACATTGTTAATGTTGTAAATGACTATTGTAGCTGGAAACGTCAGATTTTTTATGGAATATCTACAGAGGCCCATTATCAGCAACCATCACTCCTGTGTTCCAATGGCACGCTGTGTTAGCTAATCCAAGTTTATAATTTTTAAAAGGCTAATTGATCATTAGAAAACCCTTTTACAATTGTGATAGCACAGCTGAAAACTGTTGTTTTGATTAAAGAAGCAATAAAACTGGCCTTCTTTAGACTAGTTTAGTATCTGGAGCATCAGTATTTGTGGGTTCGATTACAGGCTCAACATGGCTAGAAACAAAGAACTTTCTTCTGAAACTCTTCAGTCTATTCTTGTTCTGAGAAATGAAGGCTATTCCATGCGAGAAATTGCCAAGAAACTGAAGATCTTGAACAACGCTGTGTACTACTCCCTTCACAGAACAGCGCAAACTGTCTCTAACCAGAATAGAAAGAGGAGTGGGAGGCCCCGGTGCACAACTGAGCAAGAGGACAAGAACGTTAGAGTGTCTAGTTTGAGAAACAGACGCCTCATAAGTCCTCAATAGCAGCTTCATTAAATAGTACCCGCAAAACACCAGTCTCAACTTCAACAGTGAAGAGGTAACTCTGGGATGCTGGCCTTCTAGGCAGAGTTGCAAAGAAAAAGACGTATCTCAGACTGGCCAATAAAAAGAAAAGATTAAGATGGGCAAAATAACACAAACACTGGACAGATGAACTCTGCCTAGAAGGCCAGCATCCCAGAGTTGCCTCCTCTCACTCCCAGTGGGTCAGAGGTTTACATACACTCAATTAGTATTTGGAAGCATTTAAATGGTTTAACTTCGGTTTCGGGTAGCCGTCCACAAGCTTCCCACAATAAGTTGGGTGAATTTTGACCCATTCCTCCTGACAGAGCTGGTGTACCTGAGTCAGGTTTGTAGGCCTCCTTGCTCGCACACACTTTTTCAGTTTTGCCCACATATTTCTATAGGATTGAGGTCAGGGCTTTGTGATGGCCACTCCAATACCTTGACTGTGTTGTCCTTAAGCCATTTTGACACAAGTTAAAGTATGCTTGGGGTCATTGTCCATTTGGAAGACCCATTTGCGACCATGATGTCTTGAGATGTTGCTTCAATATATCCACATACTTTTTCAACCTCATGATGCCATCTATTTTGCGAAGTGCACCAGTCCCTCCTGCAGCAAAGCACCCCCACAACATGATGCTGCCACCCCCGTGCTTCACGTTTGGGATGGTGTTCTTCGGCTTGGTTTTCCTTCTTCGGTTTTCCTCCAAATATAATGATGGTCATTATGGCCAAACAGTTCTATTTTTGTTTCATCAGACCAGAAGATATTTCTCCAAAAAGTACAATCTTTGTCCTCATGTGCAGTTGCAAACCGTAGTCAGGCTTTTTTATGGCTGTTTTGGAGCAGTGACTTCTTCCTTGCTGAGTGGAATTTCAGGTTATGTCAATATAGGACTCGTTTTACTGTGGATATAGATACTTTTGTACCTGTTTCCTCCAGCATCTTCACAAGGTCCTTTGCTGTTGTTCTGGGATTGATTTGCACTTTTCGCACCAAGGTATGTTTATCTCTAGGAGACAGAACGCGTCTCCTTCCTGAGCAGAATGATAGCTGCGTGGTCCCATGATGTTTATACTTGCGTAC